>NC_139967.1:32070474-32240474 GCF_963993115.1 Abramis brama | reverse complement strand
AGGGAAGGGCTTAAAAAATTGGACTTAAACGCAGTCATGGTGTGAGAGTAGCATGAAGCTATAAGTAAATTGTCGAGGGAGGGAGAAATATTGACCATGGATCATGTAAAATGGCAAACCTCTGGGAAACCACTGGTTGTAAAAACAGCAACAATAACAACAAATTATTTTTGTTTTTTAAACGCTATGAGAGCCAAAAGTTATACAGTGTAGCTTTAAATATTTTAACAAATGAAAAAAATAAATAATAATAATAAACATAACCGCAAGAGGCAATAGGCAATGTCCTATATCCTGCATATCTTTGGATTGTGGGGGAAACTGGAGCACATGGAGGAAACCCACTTATAACATGGGGAGAGAATGCAAACCCCACACAGAAATACATCCTGGCACAGCTCAAGTCCAAACTGGCACCTTTTTCCTGTACTTTCATAACACATGAAACTGCTTTATAGTGTACAAAAACAAGCAGATACTGTTTAGTGCACTATATGTGTGCATGTTATTTATTTTAGTTCGCAATCAGTGCATCAGAGGTGAATAACTGAACAAATTATAATATAGTAATAGGCAATGCAAAAGAACAAATTGTCTTATTAATGAAGACAACATATTAAAAGTAAATAAATAATTGGGGTGCTGGTGTGAGGTTATACTGTAAGAGAATGTACTGTAAACTTATCTAGTGTGTCTTTATAGAAATATTATAGTATACAATACATTATCTTCAAGGCAGCTTAGTAAATGGAGCAGCCAGACAGAACTGAAAGAGAAGGGACCAAGAGGTCACTTGCAGAGCTTTTGCCTTAAATTGGACATTTTGTCCAGACATCAGCCATGTTTTCAGCATTTCAAAGATTAAGTCCTCTTTGTGAGAGTGGCTAGAAAGGAAGCCACTTTTGAGCAACTCCAACATAATTCTGGAGATTGTGAAAGCCATGTGACAGAAGCTGAAAGGCTTTGGAAGTAACTGCTGTGGTCTGATGAAGTGAAACTTGAGCACTCTGGCTTAAAAGCAAAGCGCTGCGTTTACCACAAACCACACAGAGCCCAACACCCAGATAACGTCATCTTGCCATCAAGCATGGTGGCGGCAGCACCACGGTCTGGGGTTACCTTTCAGATGGAGAAATTGGAAAACTGGATGCCATACAGTAACTGGCTAAATGGATGGAGCCAAATAAAGACTGGAAACCTTGAAATGACATGTTTTGATCAGCCAGAAACATCTTTTTTGATAAAACACAGCAGAAACTAGAAGAAAATTAATTTGAAGGGGTAAAAAAATAAATCGACAACATCTGTGGTTTGACTATAAAATTGTTCACAGACACTCTTCATTGAATTGACATGTTGAGGCAAACCTTTATAAATTAAACATCAGTAACACTTTATTTTTATGGTCATCTTAAGACATTATGTTGACTATAAGTAAGGTTGCACCTATTTGTCATCTAACTCTCATTACAGTATTAGTAATGTCTGCTTAATATCTGCTAACACTTCATTTAGATGGTTTATTTTGACATTCTACTAAATATAAGCAACTTTGCAACTATGTCAACCTATTCTACTAACCCTAACCCCTTAATCTATTAACCCTACACTTAACAATCTACAAATGCTCAACTAATATTCTAAATGAGAGTCCGTTTGACATGTAGATGTAATGTTACTTGTAGTCAACAGAATGTCTAAAGCGAACATCAAAATAAATTGCAACCAAAACATTTCAAAAGAAGAAGAGGATTTGAGTATAGAGTAGGGATGTGCCCGAAGCCTAAATCCAAATTCATAAAGGCACAGAAAATAAACAACACATTCTACGGAGCCTCTAAAAGGACATGGTTAGGCTTGCTGCGTTAGTGGGTTACATTACAACACATCATAAATTCACTTATCACGTGAAGATAGTAAGGAGAGATGACTGACAGGATAATGTCGCGAGATATGGTGTGCAACAGATCCTGAGCGTCACTGACAAATATCTTACCTTGTAAAATAGATAAGCTCCCAATGCACAGAGTACACGTAATCATGAATTCGAGAAAAAAGCGAGCATGTATTCAAAAGCGAAAAAATATCCAGTATAGCCGCTCCCTGATGCCCACAAATTATTTACAATATAATTACCCAACTATATAATTGCGAGATATTTTTTTCCCATCACCATGTCCCTTTAGGTGCTCAGTAGAATGCGTCATTTCCTTTCTGAACACGGTATTCGGCTTCAGGCACAGTATAGAGGGAGAGACGTCACCTAGAAGAGTCTTGGGATTTGTGAGACCAAGCTGTACGACGGGGTTCTCCAGAATGGCCTGAAACAGTGGACTGTTGGTATCAATGCCCTTGTCCAGATCCTCAGGGGTGGGCTTTCTGTCACCTAGCAGCCATTCGCACTGTGTGGTAATAGAGGTTTTACATTGAAAAAAGTTACATCTTAATTAGTATCTTAAGTTAGAAGATAGTATCTCAATTGGCTGGTGAGATAACACAATATACATGATTTTATATGATCCTCTGAATGTTTACATACAGCTGCATCCTGTTGATTATTATTGACACGGAGGGCGTCAACCACCTCCTTCTCATCGAATCCCATCTCCATCAGCGCAATCACCGCCTGCTCACAAACACACAGACGGGACAATGCACTATACCACGGCAACACAAGAGCAGCTACTGTATGTGAATTACTGCAGGCTTTACAAAGATCCTGAATCAGACATTTAAATTCTGAAGTGGCTGTTAACATCAGGAAACTTGTAATGTTGGGTTTAAAAAGGAACTATTCTTCTCCTTTTTCTCATGACACCCACATGAGACTCACCCTTGAGTCAGGCCTGAACTCTCTTTTCCTTCTGATCCTTTTAAAGATCTCTGTCAGTTCGTCCTGTTTGGCCTCCTCTATGCTGGCCTGGGACGAAAGACGGGCACGGGCTCCTAAAACTGTAGCGGAAAGACCAGGGGCAGGTGCTGGTGCTGGGACTGGGACGGGGGCTGGGGCTGCAGCGGCTGCTGCCCCTGGCGTGTCCTGTCCCGGCAGAGGCGTGTCAACCGTGGGGTCATCTACATGCTCAATCAGCCACTCCATAGCCTGGGTCACAGACATGCTGCAGAAAGAGGGATTAGTTATAAGTGACTCTGATTTAATCCACTGAGAGCTGGGACACATTGATGATGTTGTTCAGCATCAAAACTCAAAACATCATGTTTAAACATTTTATCACATGTTCATATAACAATTTAAATGACACTTAATGGGGCAGTGGGGGACTAAGTAATTTTTGGCCAATGTGACTTTATCCTGCCAGATATGCTATGCATATTTATCCATGAATTGTTTACACTACAGTTAAAAAGATTGCAGTTAGTAGTGTTTCAGAAAAGAAATTAATACTTTTATTCAGCATTTATTCACATTACAAAGTTCAAAAGTGACAAGAAAGTGGACCGGTCCACTGATAGACGGCTGCTTGTGCTTTAAAACACTCCTGCTCCCGTTTTTTAAAGCACTTTCAAACACTTCCGTGTGCTCTCAAACGCTCCCGTGCGTTGATCATTGTAGCCAATCAAAGACATATCCAACGAATGCGTAAACACAATGGCCAATCAGAGGTATTTATGATTCCGCTCAAAGCGTCACAATTTTGAAATTTCAGTACCGACTTGGTAACGAATTCTGTACTTTTTGACAACTCTAATAGGTGCATTCACACCATGTCCTAAATACCATAATTACGAGATTTCAACTTGTAAAAAGTGCTCATATCCTCGTAGAGCTCGTAATTACAGCTTGTAAGATTCATTTAGGTGTTGACAGTGGTGCCATAGAAACTCATAATTCACAACTCCGAATATAACGTCACGTGTTGTCAGCTCGAGACTACGGTAATTACGACATGGCGTGAACTCAGCAAATATTACACAATATTACTGCTTAACTGTATTTTTTATCAAATAAAAGCAGCCTTGGTGAGCACAAGAGACTTCTTTACAAAACACAACCCCAAACTTTTGAATGATGGCGTATTTCACAACCACAGCTGAGAGCACTCACTGATTTAAGCGCAGAGCCTTCACAGCACGGCTCTCAGGGAAACCCATCTCAGTCAGCTGCTGCAGGGCCGTTTCATCCACACGGTCCTCATCGTCCTCATCCAGCATAGCTGCCAGAGAGGGAAGATAGGAAGAATATTCACTCACCATCATTTGATAAGATTGCAAAATAATTTACTCCTGCACAGTGGCCTCCGTGGTAATGAAATGATTAATAAAATAATTATAAAAACAATTAAGATGCTCCATGCAAAATATATATATGTATATATATATATATATATATATATATATATATATATATATATGGTACAGCAATGTCACTCTATAGTACTTCAAATAATACCATGGTATGGAATGTCCAAAAATATATGCTGCGTCCGAAATCACATACTGTACAGTAGGTACTACAGTTGGTTTGAAACTTACTTCAAGACCGTTAAAAAAGTATGTTCCATATAGTATGAATGAAATTCAAATGTACTACATCTGCCATGTTGTCATTGTCATGTGACCTACAGCACCAGTTGCATCCCTTCACTTCCATTCAAAATCCTCTCCCGTGGCCTTATGGGATAGTAAAGTGTTTATTGAATGTGTACTTCAGAATCTTTTCGTAAGTAGTAGGTCATCTGGGTACTTTTCGCCAACTGTTTTAAGAATACTATGAATTGGGACATACTACTCAGCTCACATACTATATAGCATGGAGGTAGGCATTTTCAGACACAGCGATAATATTACAATGGTAGATGTCTGAAAAGCATGTTAATAGCATGAAAAGCTAAGAAAACAGATTTATTGATTTAATCCATTCAGGTGTCTATCCATACATACATCCATAGCTTACCATTGGCCTTTTTGAAGAGCTCAACGGCATCTGGATTCATTGCCAGCAGCTTCTGAGCCACCTCAATAAGTGAGACCAGAATCTTCCTCAGCTCTGTCTGAAACTGACAAGGGGGAAAAAAATCGTAACATTTAAAACAATATATTATAAACATAAGCAGTGCAATGCAAAAAAGTCAAAACGAACAGACTGCAAGTACCCACATCTCTGATGTTGTGCTGAGTTACAGTACGGTCAGTGTTACGAGTGGACAGGTTTGCTGTGGCTTTGAGGATGGCTTCCTTATCTGGCGCTTTGTTCTCTTGCTTTTTCTGTCAACAAGCACAAAAACTGGTTAATTTTGCAATCACAAATCTTAGAAGTGTAAAAGAATGGGATGCATTAAGAATAGTTCACTTAAAAATGAAAACTGTCACCAGATACCTTCTCTTCAGAAGATATGTCAGCCATTTTTGGTGGAGCCAGTGGAGGTCTTTTCTTGATCAATAATAAGCAATCTAGAAAACAAACAATAAAAAATAAGGGTTTGTGTCTCTTGGAATTTTAGGTTACACTTTGTTTTAAGGTGACATAGTTACATTGTACTTACTCAAAAAAGTACTGGGTAATATTAATGTATACATGTCCTTACTAGAGTTACGGTTAGGTTTCGGGTTAGTTGTTGTAACTATGCATAATTTACTATTATTACTATAGTAAGTACATGTAGTAACGTGTAACTATGCCACCTTAAAATAAAGTGTTAGCGAATTTTAAATACAAAGAACATAGGCAAAACACTACGTTATACTCTAGATCAGTGGTTCTCAGCCAATGTTCTCTAAGATGATATTAAAATGATTTAAAATAAGACAAAACAAGCATTAAATAAAAAATCTAAAATCTAAATCGATTCTTATTTTAATTCCCATTGTCTTGAAAAACGTGGATATATGAGGTAGTCTCATTTTAAATGTGTGTTTTCTAGACCTGGAAAAGTCATGTAAAACCTAATTAAATTCTACAGGCTTTTTGTAAAGAATATACATTTACCTAAATCATAGTTTTAAAAGTCCTTACACTTTGAATATTGTTGTGGACAATGAGGGACTTGAAGTCAAAAAGTTTGAGAATCACCTTTCTAGATGCACCAGAATTGTTCATTACCTTTATCTTTAAGATTTTCCTCAGCAACTGTTTTGGACTCAGTGAGAATTCTCTCAGAGGCAGCATGAATGAGTTTGTGATGTGTAAGAGTTTTAGGATCCTCTAGACTTCCGTGGACATACTGTAGGAGAAAAACAAATTAGTTTAAAGGACGTTTATTTCGGTTTAATCCTAACAAAATAATATGTACACCACCATTCAGTTTGGGGTCAGTAAAACTTTTTAAAAATAAATTAATACTTTTACTCAGCAAGGATGCATTAAATTGATCAAAAGTGGCAGTAAAGGCAATTTATGATGTTACAAAAAAAAAATCTATTTCAAATAAATGTTCTTTTAAACTTTCTATTCATCAAACAATCCTGAAAGAAATCACCGTTTCCACAATAACATTGAGCAGCAACTGTTTTTAACATTGAAGACAATAAGAAATGTTTCTTGAGCAGCAAATCAGCATATTAGAATGATTTCTGAAGGACCATGTGACACTGAGAACTGGAGTAATGATGCTGAAAATTCATCCCAGGAATAAAATAAATGATTTACTAACTAAACTAAACTTACTCAACTAAAATAGAAAACAGTTATTTTAAATTGTAATAATATTTCACAATATTACTGGATCAAATAAATGCAGCCTGTGGAGCATAAGAGAAGAGACTTCATTCAAAAACATTCAATATCAAACCCAAAGTTTTGAATTGTAGTGTACATTTACTCCATAAAAATCACATATTTACAGGTGAGCCTCTTACAGGGTGGTCCAGTACTGTGCTACCATGGTACAGTTAATGTCAATTGTTACCATGGTACACTGATAATATACACCTTGGTACTGAATAATTAATATATTCTGCTTTTTACATGATACTCCAAAGTACTTCAAAGAACACTCTGGTATTGGCATGATGCAGGAATGTCCATAAAACTTGGTATTATCATGCCATTCTGCACAGGGTAACACCGTGGTACTTTTCAGCACAAACTACACATTGAAGCTGGAAGCAGGCTTGACTAACAGTACAGTCTATGTTGGTGATGCCACCTTCTAAAGTGCTTACAAAAACGCATCCACAACCTTCAAACCATAAAGTTTAAAGATCAAATACTTATACTTGAACATTTGAAAATGTGTAAAGGTACATTAATCTGCACAGATGTGTGTACACTACAGTACTTGACAGATTGTGAACAAAAAGAGGTTGTCAACAAGTCGAAGTCAGCTGTACACTGTTAGTCAACCAGAATGACAGTTGTAGTTACAGTCCAGCCACAGAGACGGAGGTGACGGGCCAACTTGCTAAATTATAAATAGCACCGTCGACTCGTCTGCAAGTTACTAAAAATACTTGGCAATGACTCTGAAAATCTAGCGGGCCTGTCCTGTCCGGGTTGGCTAACAGTGCCAGCTAACCGATGGCAGACCTACATGTTTCAAGCATTTCTCCTTTAGTTTCTCTATAGTGGTGTCTTCCGTGACTTCCTCCAGCCACTCGGTGCCCTCCATAGTACAGACGTGGACCTTCAGGACTTTGCCTGCAAAGATCTTCTCCTCCTGGACGAACATTGTAGCAGCAGCGGCGGCAGCAGGACTGCAGCTTTCCCCGCTGAAGACGCTCCGCGAGCCCGCTGTCTACAGTCCGGAAAGCCGCTCTGTTCCACGCTTAAATCTGCCCTGGCAACAGACACGAGCTCACGGTCTCATTCGAACATTTTCATACCGTCCGATCTGTACTGCCGCCCTCTTAGGAGGACTAATATTTTCCGATGGGGCAGATAGGGATCCTCACTCTCGCAGCTGCAGCAGAGACGCTTGCTCAACGCTCCGTTGACACCTGCGATGCGCGAGAGCGACAGCAATCGGTACGGTGCAGCAGTGCGCATGCGTGAGTGAGGTTGTTGAATGTGATTGGTGGAAGTACGAATACATGCAGACGCTGTAGACTGCCAGACCTTCAAAACAGTCCCCCCCCCCCCTTTTTTTTTCGTTCTTTTTATTTTTTTAAAGGGTATTGCAACCCTTGACTATAGATGTAATTCTTTAAAACCAATACAAATAAAAGACTTGCAACACTGCAGCAGCACAGCGCTGCCATTGAAAGAAAGGGCTGTACTTTCACGGTAACTGGGGCCAAACTGCTTCCAGATGTTTACCTACCTAAAACTCTCTAATCTACCTCTCTACAACGTGCTTATTGCAGTACTCGTCTCGCACAGTACTACAACTGCATTACTTAATTAAGTTACATACTACACAGCAAACTTGACCGAAATGCGGTAATGTTTAATAACTGATCTTGTAAATACTTACACATTAAATGTGAATAAAATTAGCATAAGAAGTAAACCAATATTAATTCAGCTAGAATAATAAGTATCATGAAAAAGGCCAGTAAGTTTTACTTGCTGTACAAGAAAATGCATGTGTATTGTTGGCCAAACTTATGTTTGCAAAATCTTGTCAATTCTTGTTACATTGTACAATTACAGTACAAGTACACGTGTTGACAATTAGGGTATTAAGATGCTATTATTAGTTTTTTATTGTTTTTAATATTTAATATAAAAAATAATATGCAGCACGAGTCAGCATTTCTCATAACCAAACATGAACCCTTTTCCAACCCAATACTCGTGTCTTCCACGTCAATAGGTGGCGATGTTGTACATGTTCCCTAGAAAGACTGCTCACTGTCGGACAGAAGCAGACCCGTGAGAACTCCTGTAGATTAGTATTGTCATTTCTAAAATACAGTAACGAATTAAGGTTTCTAACAGAATAATCGACATTGACAATAATTACACGGAACCGTTTACTTTGAATACCTTTTACTTTATTCAGTACTTCTTCTCTTGTAATGTTGAGCTCAGTTATTTAGCAGTTACAGCCTGCAGGATAGTTTACGTCTCTGGTCAAGTTGATTTGTATGTTAACATGTCCAAACACAAGACGAAAAAGCTCATCATTGAAGATGGTAACGTTACGTGTCAACCTGCTTGTCTTTTGCTCTTTCTATAAACCAACATGATAATAATGCAGCACAAGTTATCTGTCTTGAATAGGTTGCAGAGTATTCTTGAAATCTTTATTTTTAATGTCTTTTGTGTACATGGACGAATTTACTTTCAGATGAGCCGAAGCATCACGACCTGAATCCATTTTCTTTCAAAGAGTTTATCAGAAATAAGAACCAGCAGCCATGTATTACAGAAGACACTGAGGTGAGGAAGAAGATTACAAAGGCATTGTCACTTGGATATTTTTTAGATTTTTAGATGTATATGAATGTATAAGTGTGTATTAGGTGTTCAGGTATCTCTTCATGTAACAACTCAAGGTGCAGAGACAATCTATCTTAAATGGCCATTATGTTTTTTGAATACTGGCCAAATGTACTTTCTGATCACCATTCTACTTGAGTAGTCCTGTGGTGTGATTGATTTCCCAAAGGTATATGATGGTGTATGCCATGTCGAGCAGGACTACAACACCTCCATAGATTTTGCTACCAAGGGGCCTTTCTTCACAGACCCCTCTGTGCTCTCTCAGCCTTCTGAAAGCGAACATGAGGAGACGTGGATTGAAAGCTGCCACCCATCAGCACTTGAAGGTTCTCATGACTTCCAGCTATGTGGGACTTCAGACCACAGCGCTTACTCTGAGCAATCGTCTCTGTGCAGTGATGAGAGGGAAGCAAATGAGACCGAATGGGAGCTGGGTCAATCTGACTTCCTGCCAAAGAACCGCTCAGGAAGAAGAAGCACAGGAAGCTATGAGGGGGATGAAGAGACTTCAGCGATTGATATTTCTTTCCAATCTAAGAGGAACAATGCTAAAATTGCCACAAAGAATGCTCAACAGGTATGTTGTGTACATGGTGTGAGTTTCTGCACACACATGAGCTGAATGTACGTTACATTATAATTGGTGCTTCTTTTCAAAATAAATGTTTCTCAAGTCAATATGAAACTGAAGTAGTGATAGTCTTTTCTTCCTTATTGTGATGTATATTTGAATGAAACGGCTTCTCGAACAAGAAAAGCTGTTGATTTTGTCCATCTGGAATTGATTGGATCGTTGTGGTTTGCTATTGGTCGATTTCATGTGAGTGACAGGTTGTCCCGCCCTCACACCAGTAAACTTATCATCAGAGAAGAAAAGAGATGTCATTATTCCATTGTCCATTTTGATTTAATGTTGACTTTAATGTGTTTCAGCTCAGAGAAGAAAATTCTCTACTCAGAAAGCAAATCAAAGAACTCCTTAGAAGATCAGAAACTGACTCCAGAAGGTAAGGCTCTTTACACAGAATGTAATGTATTTATGCAAATTACTTACAACGATTCTGAGGTAATTAATGGACTGAAGTGTGTCAGTATTGCTGCTGTGTAATTAAAGATCACTGATAGTATAGTTCTATAGTTCTGCTTCTATAGTTCTGTAGATTATTTCTTATGGTTAAACTTTCCAATTTGTAATAGGATCGAACAACTCACAGATGAGTTGCACGACAAGAAGTTACAGGAAGAGAGAGAAGCTAAGGCTTTGGAGACAATGGTGCAGTCAGTAGAACAAAACCTTCAGTCAATGACGGTATAAAGCATTGTCATTCATATGACAGAATTTTTTTTTATTAAGGTTTAAAAAATAAGATGAAGATGTTTTATCCTTACTGCACTCAAGAAATTAAAATTCTGTTTTATCCAATACAGAAGCGGGCAGTCAAGGCTGAAAATAGTATTTCAAAATTGAAACAAGATCTACAACAACTCCAGGTTTGACTTATTTCCATATGCACAAGCACACTGAAAAAGCACACTGTGTACATTATAATGGTGCATTTATATGTGTATATACCACTATATACTGTAGTGCATTTATATATATATTTATATATACTACTATATAATATGTGTGTGAATTTCTGATCAAAATGACTATTTCACTTCTGTTTTTGTTCAGATTAAAACTCCACCATTATGATTATTTTATCATTTTCTTCTCAGGGCCAGCTTGAAGGATATAAAAGTGAAAATGAAAGGCTTAGAAATGGAGAAACTACAGCCTTAACCACAATGAGACACAATGCACAAGTAGCCTCTGAGTACCTTAACAAAGCAGCTCAAGATGCAGAGACTTCTATCAAGTATGGTTGACAATGACAATTACGTTTGAGTTGTTCTCTTTTAATAATGGTCAGAAATGTAAATGAATCAAATCATTGCACTGAAAGTGTTGTGTATGTTTACAGGCAGTTGCTGACAGGAAGAGAGACACTCTATTTTGTATCCCAGTTATTGACCTCCATTGACAAGATCACCGAGATTCATGATTAAGTGTTTCCCTCTCACATCCAAACATTACGTTCTGTGCACTATTGACCCAACTGTGGTACTTCATTGTTTATTATTTTATTCATCAACAGATTAGCATCTGTTTAGGTTTTATGAAATGGCAAAATGAGGTGTGCTAGGCCAAATAATCCCAAAATTAAGCTCTAGCAGGAGTTTAAGCATAAAGATACTTAAGTGCACCAAATAGTGCCTTGGATTCTCTCACCAAAATCAAGGCTCTATGTTGTAGTAGTTTATTTTCAAAACCTTTTGCACTTTTGTCAAATAACTCCTTTCTTAAAATTCTATTACATAATATTTACAAGATTTTTTGTATTTCATGATTGTATATTGATATATATATATATATATATATAAATTAACACATTTTTATAGTTCTGCTGTTTTAAATTACAGCATTTTAGTTAATTGTTTATTTAAACAACACTTTACTAATCAGCATTGGATGAAGTGCCTTATATTCATAATGTTCTTTATTGACTTAATAAAGAAGTTTTTAATCATATGGCCCTATTGTTCTTTTAGAATTCAACACTTAGTGTCCTGAAATTGCATATAATAGATGCTAAATCATAAAACCATTTTATTATATACAATTTGATATACAGTGGTTGCCAAAATTATTAGAACGGTAAGATTTTTTAATGTTTTAAAAGGTGTCTCTTCTGCTCACCAAGGCTTCATTTTTTTTTTAATCCAAAATACAGCAAAAACAGTAATATTGTGAAATATTTTTACAATTTAAAAAAACTGTTTTTATTTGAATACATTTTAAAATGCAATTTATTTATGTGTTGTCAAAGCTGAATTTTCAGCATCATTACTTCTTCAGTGTCACGTGATCCTTCAAAAATCATTATAATATGCTGATTTGATGCTCAAGAAACATTTATTATTATTATTATCAATGTTGAAAACAGTTGTGTACAATTTTCTTTCAGGATTATTTGATAAATGGAAATAGAAAGTTCAAAAGAACAGCATTTATCTGAAATGGAAAGCTTTTGTAACGTTATAACTATAAAAGTTTGGGGTCAGTAAGAATTTTTTTTTTTTTTTTTGGAAAAAAATTAAAGAAATTAATAATTGTATTCAGCAAGGATGCATTAAGTTGATTCAAAGTGACAGTATAGACATTTATTATGTTGCAGATAAATGCTGTTCTTTTGAACTTTCTATTCATCAAAGAATCCTGAAAAGAAATTGTACACAACTGCTTTCAACATGGATAATAATAATAAATGTTTCTTGAGCAGCAAATCAGCATATTAGAATGATTTCTGAAGGATCATGTGACACTGAAGACTTGAGGAATGATGCTGAAAATTCAGCTTTGATCACAGGAATAAATTACATTTTAAAATATATTAAAATAGAAAACAGTTATTTTAAATTGTAAAAATATTTCACAATATTACGTTTTTTGCTGTATTTTGAATCAAATAAATGAAGCCTTGGTGAGCAGAAGAGACTTCTTTTAAAATAAAAATGTACCGTTCTAATAATTTTGTCCACCACTATATTTTGAACATACAATATTTATGCTAAATATTAAAGCAATAAGTGTTAATTTATTGTGCATTAATTTACGTTGTAATTAACACAACAAAATAAAATCGTTTTTTCCCGATGGTGAAGGGTCGATGAAGGCCGGACCTTTATTATGAAGTGTCAGTGAAGATGACGCACAATTACCGCGCGCTTCGTGTTTTTATACGCATGACGTTCTATGTACGAATAATAGTTTTATCAGGGGAGAATAATTCTTAACAGTTTGAATAAGTTTGTATAAATTAAGGTGATATCTGAAGTCAGTCATTAAAATCAATGACTTTGATGTAGTAATAATTGTAAATCTAGTTCAAAGCCCCCAAGTGCACTCTTTGTAAACATGCGGCTGTACAGTTAGATTTGAGCGAGACATTCAGAAACGCGAGCAGTGATGCTACAGGATCCAGTAGGACTTACTTGTGTTATAGAAGAGCTGCAATACTGAAGCAGACTTATGCATTAAAAGAAAGCTAATGTAATGTAAGTGCATGTTCACACGGCGAAGATTGTGCAGTGCTATGTCCAGTAATCTAAAAAAGTTGGGTTTTCAGGTTTCATCTTGTCTAAAATGGCATCGGACGACTTGCTTGCGAAGAGGGAAAAAATCCAGAGGGAGATTTTGGCTCTTGAGAGTTCTCTAGGTGCAGACAGCAGCATCATAGACCTACTGTCATCTGACAGCAACAGTGGTGAGTCACTGTCTCTTAAACACTGTTTTTGGACATCACATTAACACAACCATGACGCCCCCAAATGCTGTCTAGTTAGTAGATATGCATCTTACTGGGACTTGAGAAACGGCCTATCTTGGAAATATGTCAAATCATATATTGCTGTATTATGTTCAATTTATAAGTAAATCATTCATTAAACTGGTTCACAAAATGTTCTAAATGATTCGGTAGTGGTCTATTGATGAGTTAATGAAGTGATTACCTGGAATGGTCATGGGAATTCATTTGTCAAAAAGTTGGGGGCTGTGTTTTTGACTTGTGTTCTGCGTTAATGTCATATTATGTTTCCATGACAGATGATGAATCTGATGACAGTGAGCCTGTGATTGAAGGATTGGTAAGAATCTAGAAAGCCGTCTTGTTAATACAACACACTATAGAAATGAAATGTAATTTTTTTATAAAAAATATTATTTGCTTGTAACTCCCTCTTGAAGCATGATGACTTGGAGACAGAGAGGCAGCGGATTCAGAGGGAGATCGAGGAGTTGGAAAATACACTTGGTGCTAATCCAGCACTGGCTAACGTATTGCAGGGTAAATATAATATTATTCTAAATATACAGTGATTTTTATCATCTTAAAACAAATTAGCCTTCACATTCTCCATGGGCACTGTTGCTGAAATTAGTGGGTTACTTTTAAATATTTGACACGTAATCTGATAGGTCAGTATTTCATCATAGGGTCTTCTTCTAATCAACCTTTTTTTTTTTGGTGAAACAGACAGTGAACATGGAACTGATTCTGTGAGTTACAGCTTTGCTTCCTTCATACATGCTTTTGCTGCTATTTATTTATTTATGCATATTTTCTCATAAAAAAAAAATGCTTATTCAATTGTTTTACGTTCATTAGAGTGATGAAGACAGTGACGAGGATGATGATCAGTTGGATCTCCCGCAAAATGTGGAGACTTGCCTGCAAATGAATTTTGTCTATCAGGAGGTGCTGAAAGAGAAACTATCTGAGCTGGAAAAGCTCCTCAAAGAGAATCAACAGCAACAGGTGAACAACAAACATATGGGCTGTAGTTCATTGAAACTGCGTTTTCATGCTACTCGATGGCATGAGTTAAATTACACTATCACTCATTTAAAGCTGACTGTATCTCCACAGAAAGAGATTGAGGCTCAGCTCTCTGGCCCAAGCACGTCTAGCTCCTCCGCACAAGGACTTCCCTCTCAGAAACTCTTTCTTGGATACTTCATGAAGCCTTACTTTAAAGACAAACTCACCGGTCTGGTATGTGATGAAAGTAATACTGGAAATATGTATTTTTCTGGTGTCCGTGAAATCATGCATTTCAGTATCGTTATTTGCCGGAAGTTATTTATTCTTTTTATTTACCTCCAGGGCCCTCCATCAAATCCAGAAACTAAAGAAAGGCTGAGTCACGGTACCAGACCGATTGATGAGCTGAAAATAAGAAGATGTATGTTTTAAGACATTGTGCTTGCTTCTTGTTACTTGAAGATTTTTATTATATTTAAAAATAAAACATGTGGTAATTTCTTTCAGGGGAGGGTTGGCAGAAGACTCTGCTGTCTAACGCAGTCGCCACAGACATTATGAAAAGGATGCTACAACCCAAACTATCCAAGTGAGTTCCAGAAAAAGCAAACCTAAATATCTGGTTATTGTTGGCCTCGCTATATATATATTTTTTATTACATTTTGAGAGCTTGCAATCGTCTGTGTTTTCATAGGATGGAGTATCTGAGTGCCAAGATGTCTAGAGTTGACGATGAGGGAAAAGAGGAGTTGAAAAAGCAAATTGAATTAATTGAGCAAGAAATTGCAAAAATAAGGTAAAGACATTTTAAGCACCTTGTCTCAGAGAAGATGTCTTGTAAGGTTGTACCTACACTTCTATTCAAAAGTTTAAGGTAAGTAAGATTAAAAATAAATATATATATATATATATATATATATATATATATATATATATATATATATATATATAATAGGAAGAAAATAACAGCATTCATTTGAAATATTTTGTAACAGTATATATATATATATATATATATACATTTATACTGTTACAAAATATTTCAAATGAATGCTGTTCTTTTCTTCCTATTCATAAAAGAATCCTGAAAAAAAGTATCATCATGGTTTCCACAAAAATATTAAGCAGCACAACTGTTTTCAACGTTAAATGTGGGAAGAGTTTTTATCTTGTGCAGCAAATCATCGTATTAGAATGATTTCTGAAGGACCATGTGACACTGAAGACTGCTGAAAATTCAGCTTTACCATTATATGAATACATTTTTAAAAACAATAAAAAACCTTACAGACTTCAAACTTTTGAATGTTAGTGTACTTATTGTGCCATCAAATGTGTAATCAAACTCAATATCACCTTAGCACCCTGAAAGATGATCAGCTGGTGGGCGAACAACATGACGATCATGACTGGGAGAAAATAGCAAATATTGACGTAAGTTATGTAGTTGTTTTATTGACATGCAGCCACATACATCTTGTACTATCTTCTAACATACATTTCTCATTTTAAAAGCATGAAAGGACTTGTTTCTGTGTGCTAGTTTGAAGGTTTGAGACAGGCTGACGATTTGAAAAGGTTCTGGCAGAACTTTTTGCATCCCTCCATTAACAAGTCGGTGTGGAAACAGGATGAGATTGATAAACTGAAAGGAATTGTAGAAGAATTCAATTGCTGCCATTGGGACAAAATCGCAGAGGCTCTTGGGGTAAGGATAGAGAAATTCATGCACTTTCAAAATAGCTTCTTATGTTAATATGCTGTGTATTATGGTTTTTAATTGTTAACATTTTTAACAATGCAACCTACCATTCATTTAATGTCTTTGACATATATATTTCTTGTTATTTCCCTTCCAGACCAACAGAACGGCCTTCATGTGCTTCCAGACTTACCAGCGCTACATTTCGAAGACCTTCAGAAGGAAAGAGTGGACACCGGAAGAAGACCAGATCCTCAAAGAACTTGTTGAAAAAATGAGAATCGGCAACTTTATCCCTTACATACAGAGTAAGACAGTTGGGTCTTCTTGAGTTCTTGTACTGGATGTGGCGTATTTGTTCCTAAAGCAGATCATTCTGACTCTGATATCAGATTAGATGAGTCACATTCAAAGTAGAATAGGTGATATATAATGTAGATGTAATTTTTCTATGAATAGAAGAAAACCGTGAGGAATTTATTCACACATGATGTGTTCTTACATCCACCTGCACTTTTTTTAAATAGTTTATTTTACAAATGCAAATGTGTTCTTTATGACAGGTTTAATTGATTACTGGTTTACTTTAGTTGTATTTTGAAAACAAGTATGTATCATAGGAGCCATATATTTGTAATATTTATTATCTCCATAGTGTCATATTTCATGGTGGGACGTGATGGATCACAGCTGTCATATCGCTGGTCGTCCGTTCTGGATCCCTCTTTAAAGAAAGGCCCCTGGTCTAAAGAGGAGGACCAGGTATGGAACATCATTTCATTTTCTCATTAAATCAGGATTCTTACGTAGTTTGAAAAGTATGGAATTTGATTTGAGTAATTTGCAGGTCTAGATAACTATGGGAAAAAAAAGAAAACTGAGTTTCCAGAATATTGGAAACTCACCCAAACCAGCAACAGATAAAGGAGCAAACGATTATCTAAATCAGTTTTACTTTGCTGCTAGGCGATCGTGCAACATCAAACCACATTTACAGTGTCAAACTGATGTTTCAGAGGTAAAGAACAGAGGTTATTAAGTGTTTTAGGTACTTAGCACAGTTTACCACTTTGAGAAAACCAATGAAAAAAAGAAAATGAAAAATATTTATAGATGACTGTATATAATGCTACAAATAATGCTCTATGAACCATTTATGTTAAATATAATGGTCTGAAAAAAGTATGGAATTTTGAAATGGAAAATGTGTAGGAACTCTGTTTAATAACAGGCTTTTGTATCACTGAAGACACAATGTTTCAGTTTTAATATCTGTTGCAGTCACACATGCATGTCTTTTTGCTGTTCCTTAACCTGCTAAAATCACACGTTCACTAATTTGACTGACTTCTCTCACATCAGTTGTTGCGGAATGCTGTCGCAAAGTATGGCACCAGAGAATGGGGGAAAATCAGAATGGAAGTGCCAGGCAGGACCGACGGTGCTTGTCGTGACAGGTATGACACATTTCAGAAAAAAAGTAAATTTATGCTCTGCAACTAATGTTTCAAAATAACGTCCCTGAAATCATCTCAACTCCTAAATCAAACTTGCTGGATTGGCTCGTGCGCTAAATGATAGCAATACATGGTATGGTATAAAAGATGTTTAGACCAACTGGTACTTGATATGTAAATGTGAATATTTTTCTCACTTAGGTATTTGGATTGTCTTCAGGAGAATGTGAAAAAGGGGCCTTGGAGCAAAGAGGAGGTGGAACTACTAAAACAGAAGGTGGAGAAATATGGTGTTGGTAAGTGATTTCCCTCTTAAATCTTTTTTTTTTTTTTTTTTTTTTTTGATATTTGATGCAAATGATGCAAATTTTTAACTACCGTTCAAAAGTTTGTGGTCAATACAATTTTGTTTTTTTTAAATACATTAGCAAATAAGGCTCCTGCGAGTCTTTTACATATGTTCTGGACATGCCCAAGTTTGTATAACTTTTGGAAATCGATTTTTGATGCATTTTCAGAAATAATAGGATTACCAATAGACCCATCTCCTTTTATTGCTATATTCGGTGGTACAGCACAGAACATGTGCATAAGTAGTTATAATTGTAAAATGTTGTCCTTTTGCACACTACTTGCCAGAACATTAATATTGTTTAAATAGAAAGACCCTATTCCCCCACTTTTCGTTGGATTAAGGAGATCATGCAATATCTAAAACTAGAAAAAAATAAGATACTCTCTTCAAAGGGTCTACCCAGATATTTTATGCAATCTGGCAACCTTTCTTGTCATTTGTTGAAAAATTCAAGTAGGGAATACAGTCCCAAAATATGTGTGGGATGATAATAGAATGTTAATGATTTTTTTTACAATGTAATTGATACTTCATGTCTAATGGGTAGAGGGATGGTTTGTGTTGGGGTTCACTGGATATTCTGTATTGTGTTGGTTTTTGTGTTTTCTTTTAGCCTGGTTAAAACCAGACCATTCTCAGTAGTAGCTGAGTTATGGTCTGGCAAAGCTTCATTAATAACTCATTTTCAAAGGGGCGTCACCAACGGACGTCGCTCAAATGCCTCTGGGCGCAATTGGATAGACCTAAAACCAATCAGAGCGATCGTCATCGTGTAAAGCCATATGCTGCGTCCCAATTCGCCTAAGTTACACTACGCCATAAAAGTATGTACTCTTTTTGTGAAGAAGAGGTATTTACTTTTGAATGTGTAGCAAAAAAGTAGGCAAGTTTTGGGACATACTACTTCGTCATCTTTATCGGACGGATCTGTCGCGTGCATCCTGTCACGTAAACTGCCCTGTCAATCATCTTGTCACAGTTAAAATCCTCTATTAAATCTAATTTAATTTCCTACCGTTTCGGAGAGAAATGTAGTAGCACGTTCATCTGCCAGTGGGTCTTTCATGGAGATTGTCCTCATGTGTTTGCAATTTGAATATAATAATGCATTTAAAAGTTGGTGCGCTTCACCAACAGACGTCGCTCAAATGCCTCTGGGCGCAATTGGATAGACCTAAAACCAATCAGAGCGATCATCATCGTGTAAAGCCCGCCTCAACGTTTCTGATTGGTGCCTCGATTTGGACGGATTAGAAATCGGCTTGAATGGGCTCTTTGCCAGACTACTTGCAGAGCAAATCTAAATTTGCCGGAGGTTTGTCTGGGTTTTCCCAGGCTAGTTTTCTTTCCTTGTATATTACAAAATCTTAAATAAACAGACCTTGTTAAAAAAAAAAAATACATTTACAAATATATTAACTTGAGCACTAAATATGCATATTAGAATGATTTCTGAAGGATCATGTGACACTGACGACATGTGGCTTTGTCATCCCAAGAAAAAAATACATTTTAAAATATATGAAACCAGAAAAAACTTTATTTTAAATTGTTCTAATATTGCATAATATTACTGTTTTACTGTATTTTGATCAAATAAATGCAGCCTTGGTGAGCACAAGAGATTTCTTTTTTAAAAACACAATCTTTTTATCAGTAGTGTATCTAAATAACGAATGGCCATTACATCAAAGCCAGTTCAAGATGACTCATCATGACTCATTTAAATCATGTTTTGTTTTTAACTATATGAATATGGAGCAAATCTAACAAAAGTGTGTAAATATGTGTTCAACGTTTTGAAATGACTCGTGCAAAGAGAACTTTTAAACCAACAGATTTTATTTGACTTTTACTTTTGAACTCAAGCTTTGATCTCACTGCTAATTGGTTCATGTTTAGTGTGAACATTGCAGCTTTGACACTGGTAGACAACCTCACAATGACAATAGTCATTTTCAATTGACTGTGTCAGCCTTCAAAAGAGCTCTAAACACTTGTATTGCTTACTGTATCCTAAAGACTCTAAATTGTCTTTATCAATTTAATTTTCCAGGCAAGTGGAGTAAGATTGCCTCAGAGATCCCAAACCGGGTTGACTGCCAGTGCCTGAACAAGTGGAAATTAATGACAAAAACTGTAAGTTCATTCTTCAGTATGTCTTGCAGCATTCAACAAGAATAAATATCATGAATATTCAAACACACTGTTGTTATTTCTTTGTTTAGAGTCAAAATAAAGGCGTGAAAAGAGAAATGAAGCAAACAACAGGACAACAAACAGCAAAAAGACAAAAAGTGTTGGGAAGAAAAATTAAAATGGAGATCTCCTCCAGCTCTGAGGATGAAAAACCGCTGAAGTATATGGACAGTGATGATGATGATCAAGATCTTCCCTTAGTCGAAGATGTGGAAATACCAAAAAAGGACTATGTACAGCCAGATATGAAGAAGTGGATACCTACGAACACACTGCTTATTCCTCAAAGAATTCTCAGGACAGCGTGGGTCCGTCTTCCCACCAATGAGGAGGAACTACAGGAATCAACAAAAGAATCTGGGTTAGGCCGCATTCGATCAAAGGAGAGCAAGTGTCCGAAAGTCAGACGCATTTTGGTGCGCAACACCATCCTGAACCGTTTTGGAAACATGGAAAGAACTTATGTGGGTATGAATCCTCCTGTTCTGCAGAGCCAGGTAAGATGTTTACTTTCTTCATTCTCTTTTCTTTGCAGATAAATGTAGATTTATATGTTCTGCAGTTCTTCTTTGTAAAATGAATTTCTTTTCATGCATGCAGACAGACGATGAGAAGGCCATGATCAAGGTGGCAGGGATTGATATTAGAGACTTCATGCAGTGGAAGCGAGCATTGGTAATAAAGACGTGTGGTTAACAGAAATTATGCTAGATGTTACATTTGTAGTAAATACCATAAGGTCATTCATTATATTATTAATATTTGTTTAAACTTAGATAATAGAAAATGGTTGCCACTTGCCAAAAGCAATGGTAGCCTTAAAAAAATAAGTATGATATTGGAAAGACAATATGCTGCCTTAACAGTCTTAAATCTGAATAATATTATTTAAAGTATTAAACTTTTTTTAAAAGTATATACTTTGTTGATTATCAACTTTTTAGAGTCCAGGAAATAAAAAGAAAGTCCAGGGATGTCCAGGAAATAAAAGGAAAAGAAGGCTGGTTCAGGACATGTTCAGCCTTAAAAATGACCTCCTGAAAGCTATAACCCCATGGATTGGTAATGTGATCCTGCCTCCTCCAGTGAAAGACAATGCATTTTGCGAAGGTACAGACCCTTGTTTCACTTTTGACAAAACACCTGAAAATATGTGGTTTAGTTATAAGCAGGCCTGCATGGAGTTTGCACTAAAAACTTAATTTGTATTTCTTGATCAAACTTGCACTTCTTCTGAAACGACTTGTCAGGCAGATTTCTGGATAATGATACCAATAGCTAAAGTGATGTTTAATTTTTGCCCCCTTTTTTATGCTTCTACCAAGATATCTCATTATGGAACTAAAATGAGAACCATTTTAATTGAATGCATTTAGTTAGTAGTATTCTAGTCTTCAGATTCCATGTGGGCCTAGTTATGAGCGAATAGTTCAATGCATATGTTTTTGTTGTCAGTTATTCATTCAATCAATAACCACTTTACAGGTGATATTGTTGGAATAAAAGCAGCCGACATCCCTCTCCAAAAGACATCAGTGCTTTTATTTTACATCAAAGTAAGCCTAACATCTTTGTCAACATTTATGATGAAATAAAAGAAACGAAGATTACAGGGTTTTACATGGTTTTGTGTTATGTCTGAAAACAGGCTTTTCACATAGATGTCATGGGTTGCAGAAATGTCATTGAAATTGAGCAAAAGAAAGGCATTAAGGTATTTATTTATCAATCCAGCATCTTGCGTTTATTAGCGTAGTTGTCATACTTTGTTGTAGGGTTGCCTTCGACTAAGAATTTTCTAGTTAGGGGCAGCCCTGCTTTGTTTCTGATATGCTTAAAAATATGCAAGATTTTCGAAGATTAGTGTTCTATCAGTGTTGCCAATTGTTCTCTCTTGTGTCAGTTTTTCCAGAAGCCTATTGCTGTATGTAAGCCGAGAACAGGTATCTCAGTTTTATATTTGTGACCCTGGACCACAAAACCAATCTTATGGATAATTTTTTTTGAAATTGAGATTTATACATCATCTGAAAGCTGAATACATAATCTTTCCATTGATTTATGGTTTGATAGGACAATATTTGGCCGAGATACAACTCTTTGAATATCTGGAATCTGAGGGTACAGAAAAATCGAAACATTGAGAAAATCGCCTTTAAAGTTGTCCACTTCTATTGGCGATAGTGCTGCATCCATTCACAAAAATAAACGTTTTATATATTTAAGGTGGGAAATTTAAATATATTTATTAATATTTATAAATATATTATTTACTTAATATCCTAATGATTTTTGGCATAAAAGAAAAATCTATAATTTTGACCCATACAATGTTTTGTTGGCTATTGCCACAAATATACCCGTGCAACATAAGACTGGTTTTGTGATCCAGGGTCACATTGATCCATTTTAAAGTATTGAAATAAAATAGCAAAAATACAACATTCAAAGAGCTCCAGTTATTTCTGTCAAAACATTCATAATGTTAATCTGTCGTTCCTATGGTTATATAGATCCTCCTAAAACAGTGTCAGCGATGCTTAAGGAAGCTAACCAGAAAGCTGAACACAAGAAACCTGCAGAACCTCCTCAACATTCACCTCCCCTGCAGCCAGTTCATCATCTTGACCCTCCCCAGTTGCTAGACAGGCAGATGATGCCCCCTGCTTTGATTCATCCCAACAATCTTGTCATTACACAGCCAAACATGCAGGAGGCAGTGCAACCTTTAATGCTTAAAGGACAGAAAATATCACTACTACCACAGTCACCACCGCAAGCTATATCACCAATTCCTCTAGCGCTACTACAACAGACACCGCCAGCGCAACCCATCACAACCTCAACGTCCAAATCACCAAGTGTAGAGGACTCAAACAGCGTCCAATCTATGAAACGCACCTGCAAACCTACTGAGAAGGTCCAAGCCCTAATGAAAGAAGCTAAAGTTAAAAGTACAAAAAAAGAGTCAACAAAACAAAAAAAGAGCAAAAACGTTGCTTTACCGACCATTACATTGCAGGCACAGCCAGTAAACTGGATTCTTACCCCCACCGGTTTGGTACAAGTAACTGGTCCACTTTCTGCCAATATCCCAAGCAACCAGATGCTGAACGTGCCAAACAATTCCCTGCTAACTAACAGTACTTGTCCATTCACCTTAACCAATTTATACCCATCATCATCTGCCCTCGTTGTTGCTTCTTCCTCTGTCAATCCTGGCCTCACAAGTTCTTCGGTCTCGAATGCCTCCAGCTTTACCCAAAAGACTTCCTCCTCTATGAACATTAGCCCCAGAGGTAATAATTCATGCATCCAGATGCCTCCTTCAACTACTACTAGTTTAGTATTGAACCAAAGTATGTTATCCCAAGCACCTACCAAAGTTGACCAGAGAGGTTCTCATGTTGAATCTACAAAGAACTCATCAGACTCCTCCTCTGATGAAACCATTGTAAGGCAATGTCAGTCATCTCCATCAACAGGTCCCAGTGCATCTCATGCTGCTTTCAGCATTCTTCCAGTTCCCTTGACTGTGCCAGCTTTGGCTAGTGGACCAACAAATGAAGTGGCAAAGCCTTGTGGCGTTTCTGAAAATGGCTGCTTTCCTGTGAGAACTAGTCAGCTGCCAACTGTCATCCAACAGAAAAGTTTGCCCGCCACAAGATTGAGACCCCTTTGTGCTTCTAGAAGACCTTTACAA
This sequence comes from Abramis brama, assembly GCF_963993115.1. NCBI lineage: Eukaryota > Metazoa > Chordata > Actinopteri > Cypriniformes > Leuciscidae > Abramis > Abramis brama. The sequence goes on along the minus strand of NC_139967.1, from coordinate 32,216,345 downwards.
CGTTTGGCTCCTGCCCCTCAGATTGTAGCTCCATCATTTCATGTTGTTGCTCCATCACCTCAGTTTGTAGCTCCATCATTTCATTTTGTAGCTCCATCACCTCAGGTTATCGCTCCATCACCTCATGTTGCATCTCCTTCACCTCGTGTTGCAGCTCCATCAGTAGTACCTCAAATCACAACATCAAATAATCAATTGATCTCTATTCCTGATCCTCCCTCTGATGGTGTGAGCCTCGATCCTCACTTGATATTTCCTGAGCAGTCATCTGAAGTAGATGACTGGATAAATGGAAAAGGTGGAATTCCGATACCTCATCTAGAGATGTCTTTGCCTTACCTTCCACCGTCTGCCGCCAGCATCAAAACACTGACTTCTTTGCTCAAAGCTAAACAATCTCTGCTTACAACTGCAGTGAAAAGCCTTCCAGTTGAGTATCAAAATGACATAGGAGAAGAAGCTCAAGTAGCTGCCATCCGCAAAATGATTGCCGAAAGGTTTGCCTCAAATCCAGCGTACCTGCTTTTCAAGGCTCGTTTCTTGTCGTGCTTTACCTTACCAGCTCTTCTGGCCACCATAAACCCATCTGAGAATGAGAAATGTCAGTCATCCACAGATAACAATGCTGCTGATGATGATGATGATGATGATGATGATGAGGTCTTGCATTTACAACAGAGGGAAAAAAGAGTTCACCCACCAGCTGCAGTAAGTTGTGCTTAACATTGAAGCAACCTTTGTTTTTGTTTTTTTAGTTTTTGTGCTAATGTATTTTTCTCTTTCAGAAGATTGAGCTTAACATGAATGAAAACGAAGCATCAGCAAAACAGTTCTCAGGAATCATTACATAAAGACAAAGGAGGTCAAATTACATAGTTGTTCACATTGCATCAGTTGTTCAATTTCCATACCATGCAATTGTGCACTAGTGCTAATAGCTTCAGATTCTGTTGAATCTGACTTTTTATCAGTTTAAGGGACCAGTTAGATATTATGTGTTCTTAGCACTGATTTATTTTACTCCATCCACATGTTTTGTTTGTCTTGCCAATTTTCTTGGGAAAAAAAGACACTGAATTTGCACTGACCTGTTGTTAAATTATTCTTAAATTATTTTATACTTTTGTTTTGTTGCTGTTATTGTTTCTTGAATAAATTATGTAGAATTGTGAAATGTCTTGTCATTTATGTTTTTGTATTATAAGCATTTATAATTTGTATGCTTTTATATTATGTGATCATAATGTGCAACTTATAGAATCAAAAAGTATGACAGTTTTGCAAATTGTAAATTAATAATATTATAATAAATGTTTTGGTATGTTCAAAACCACTTGATAAAAGTATGGCATTTCTAGGGTTTTTTAAGGGGTCATGAATTGAGAAATCAAATTTTCCTTGATCTTTTGACATGAAAGAGGTCATTGCACTATAAAAACATCCTGTAAGTTTCAGAACTCTTCAGAAAAATTTCGATAGAGTTCCACATGTAATACTTATTTCATATGCAAAAATGTTACCCAATCATAGCAGTGACATTCAAGTCTCACAGCAGACACGCCCCCTCCAACAGAGCACTCAAATCGGAGTCTAAAATCAGGGAAGAATATGGCCTTTTATTTCTAAATTATGACAATTTTTGCTGTAAAAATCATCCTACCATTATAAGTGCACCTCAGGAAATTTTATAAAATAAAATAAAAAATTCAGTTCATGACCCCTTTAAGGTGCATTCTCATAAAAAAAAGTTGACACACACTGAATAAATTATTCATGGACTGTAAATTCTTTAGAAAATGTAAAAAAAAAAACTCACATCATAGTACAGAGCCCCTAAAGGGACAGGAACGATATCTGGCAAAATACTTTTGCGTTCTTGCAAATGTTTTCACCATGTCCCTTTAGGGGCTCCGTCGTACAATATGTTGCAACACCAGAGATTTATTGTGAAATAGAGGGAAATAAAAAGACTGCACTAACAACTGGAAAAAGGGAACTGCTGCCACCAAAGTGCTCACTGAACTTCATTTCCTTTTTGAGTTTACACACCAGCCAAATGTGTAATGTGCATTTGAGTTTGAAGCTTGCCATCAAACAACTCTTGTCAAGCCAACAGAGAGCTAGTGTCAGTCATGTCTGATGGCGCAGGAGTTTTGGAGGTGGAAGAAGACGATGAGTGCTGGGCACGGCTGGAAGACTACAGAATGCTTCTCATCAAGACCATTGAGCCCTCAAGGATAACACCTTATCTGAGACAGTGTAAGGTGCTGAGCAGCGAGGACGAGGAACAGATCTACAATGACCCCAGTCTGGTTATCAGACGCCGAAAAGTTGGTAAGAGGTTTCAGACCACCTAAAGTTTAACTGTTAGGATTTCAGATATTAAATATGCTACAAAATGTTGTTGAAAGGGATATTTACTGTGAAATTCAAAGCTTTCAATCTTATTTCCTAAGCATATATTCTTATCTTAACACCCCAGGTACCTAGATATTTATAAAGACTTCAGGAATGAGTATTTTTATTCATTTGTAGGGGTGCTGCTGGACATATTACAAAGAACTGGCGTCAAAGGATATGAGGCATTTTTAGAGAGTTTGGAGCTGGACTACCCAGATGTGTACCGCAAAATCACTGGCAAAGAGCCTGCTAGGGTCTTCTCCGTACTAATTGGTGAGTTGTACATTTTTTATTTATTAATTTAGCATCCACTTTTTTAAATGTATTATGTCATGTAAAAAAAAAATATATATATATATATGCAAAAGGATAATTGCTCTGATAACTTTTATCATCATAGTCCTAAGGAGAATAGACTTAAATATTGCCAGGCTTTTTCTCTGAAGGTACTCCAAGGGGTCCTTAAAGAGGGTAGGATATACAAACCATATGGAATTTTATTTGTTAATTTTGGATACTTTACTAACCCGAGGCCACAGGAGAGGAGCTGTAAATGGTAGTGTAGGTCACGTGACGGTAACAATGTGACCACTGAAGTATGTCCGGATTACATTAATTCCACACACTTTCATGCTATATAGAATATACTTTTTACCAGTTAAGAAGTAATTAATTTAAAAGAAGTACCTCAGAAAGTACTGCATGCAATTTTAGACGCAGTTAGTGACTTCATGCCTGAATGAATCACTGTTTTGAACAAATCCATTGTATGATTGATTCAATGACTCACAAAACAGTCACTTGTCGCCACCTACTGGTGTTACGATGTAAACTGCAGAAATAGTCACTGAAAATTCCCCACCTCGAATGCTGACAGTCTGTCTGGAAAATACACAGATGCAGATGATACACACAGTAAAAAGTCCCCATGCTGTTGAAGCATCGCTCGGTCAATCAAATTTGAGTAGCCTACCGACACTAACTGTTTTATAAAATGCAGTAATGTTAGTATTCTAAATGAAATTTAATACAAAGTGTTAGAGGAAAATACTAGCTTTTTATCCTGAGTGTCCAGGAGTGATGCTAGACCCCTTGATTATACTGTCATATGGCCTGTATAAAACTATGCTTTATAAAACTATCTCTGTCCACCCAGACACTGCCGGCGAATGTGGCCTCACTCAGTTCCTCATGAGCGAGGTGTCTCGCCTACAGAAGCTCGCACAGGATGAACGGAGGGCGCGGCTCGAAGCGTCTGCGCAGGCGGCGGAGCAGCTGGACACCATCCGCCAGCTGCAGCTGCGGGACAGCGAGCTTCACAAACAGCAGGACCGTGTGCAGCGCATCCGAGAGGAGCGTGAGCGCATATGCGAGGAAGCGCGTAAACTGAGAGACGAGAATTACCGACTGATGCACGATCTGACCCGACTGAGCGAGGAGAAGAACTGCGCGCTCATGTGTAACAGAGACCTCCAACTCGAGGTGATCAGTCATTCCATCAGGATTCAGGAAACAGGAACATGTCCGGGTCATAGTTCACCACAAAATGTATAGATAGACATAAGAAATGTAATGCACTTGTTTATTTGTAGTTATTGTTGTAACTGTAATGTTGATGTCGGGGAAGGGGCAAAGATGAAGAAAGTAGCCTATTAGATTAGATTAAATATTTTTAAATATAATTTTATTATCTTTTTATCATTTTTCTTGTCTTTTCTCTCTTTGTAATTATTTCCCCCCTTTTTGTCCCTTTCTATAAGATTGAGAAATTGAAACACAGCCTAATGAATGCAGAAAGTAACTCAAAGATCCAACGGAAAAAGACAATAACTTTGAAAAATGCCATGGAGCAGAGGCCGAGTCCAGAGATGATCTGGCAGCTGCAGAGAGAAAATGATCTTCTTACAGCTCGTATGCAAGAGCTTGAAAGTGTTTCCAAGGTAACTCCCCCTCACTTATCAGACTACACTAATCAAGATATGATTAAAGATGACTACCACACACAATTCATTCACACAGATCAAAACTCTGGAGCATGAAAAGCTTGATTTACAGTCAATGGAGGATTTAAAGCAACAAAGTCAGGCACACTACCAGGAGCTGGTGAATGATCTCTACAATCTAAGGAGAGATCTACATGACGCAGAAGAGTTGCGTGATAAGGTAACCTTTGTTTACATGCAAGCTGGACAGAAGTGAAATCTACTTTAATTTTTATTATGCTTTTTATATTATAACAATACTTTTTTGTTTTTCCTTTTAAATTTAAGTATCGAGAAAAGAAGGATGAGTTGGAACTGAAGTGCACAATGCTAAGAAAGGACTCCAAAATGTATCGTGATCGAATGGAAGACATTCTGAAGCAGCTGGAAGAGGTGATCAAAGAAAGAGACAAGGTATAATCAAACCTTTATCTTTGCATGACAGAGCATATCAAGATCGTGTTGTACTGTCTGGCCTACACTAGCAACACTCATTTAGCTGTTTCCCACAATCTGCACTGGAATTTAGAGGGTGTCACATGTGGCAGCAAATTAATATTGTGTTTGTGTTAATTAATATCAACACAAGGAAGTGTAATAAAATGAATATTATTAACAAAAAGATAGACGAGAGTAACTAACCACTACTAAAATGAATGGATAAGGAAATAAAGTACATAAGATTGCTAAATCCAGATGATTGAGTTGAGTGTTACTATGGCAGTTACACATATCTTATGGAAAGATAAGAAGAACCTTATTCTGACTTCAACAAATAAACTGATTGATTATTACTGGCATCAGTTATACAAAATCTAATGCAAATTAGAGAATCATATACTCATTAGTAATTCAATACTAATACCAAGGTGTCTGGAAAGAGGTTGGGTAAAGTGATATTTACGTTATGATGAGTCCGGTGACAGCAATGTCTTCCAATGGTTGTTGTGCTGGGCTGCGCTGCAGTGGGAAGAAAGGAGTTGGATTCTTTTTAGCCTTAAACTTGAAGTGCTGCGTATGCTTATGGTCCTCGTCTGGGAACACGTAGAAGGAAGAACCATCTAGTTGATTGTTCTGAAGTCTGTGCGGAAGATTCAGACTATCTGGTACATGCAGATGGAGGATCCCTGAAGTTGGTGCAGAAGGTCCTGAAAATAGGGGGTGCACAAGCTTGGTCGTTGTTTCTGTTTCTGATTCCAAACTCCCCGAAATTCCCTTCTTGCAGAACTTTCCTGCTTCTCTTTTTAGAGATTCACAGTATTTTCCAACAAAACGCAACAAGAGTTTGAGAGTTTCTTTTAGCAACAACCACAACAATTTACTACAACAGCTTTTTTGTCTCTTGAGCAGGAGGGATTTGCAAATCGTCGCCTTTCCAATCTAGCAATTCCAGATTAACCTAGGCCATGTGCTGAACACATAGAGTCTCAGTTTTCATTGTCCACTGAAAATCAATCACACTGAAGGGAAACTTTTCCACAAATAATTGGAAAGGTGTTGCCATCCTGTTTGCCTGCTGTTCACTACAATGTTCTATCCACCTTATTTTTAACGAAAACAAACTTATTTTAATGTATTGTTGGAATTATAACAGTATTTTACACTGGTTAGTAGAGCAAATATAGTTTCACCGTCCTCTGCACTTTGTTATTGTTCTAATTATTTATCTATTGCGGCTAATGATTTGAAAGTCTCACGCATACACAGAAAATAGCTTACTTCTGTGTTGTAAAATAAGATTTTTTGGTCATTTTAGTTTATATGAAGGCCATTCTCTATGGTATTCAATTGTATTAAATGTATCTGTTCTATGCATTTCATTAACTGCTACAATTGGTTATTTGTTAACAGGCTATTTGTACAAGAGAGGAGTACCATTTGGAGAACTCAAAAAATCTCCAAGACAAGGACCAGTACCGCAAACAGATCCGGGAGATGGGAGAACGTTATGATGAACTTCAAGTCCAGTTGTTTCGAACTCAAGGAGATGTTCTTGCTCTTCAAGGAAAATTTCGCAAACAGAAAAACCCAATTCAAGTGGTATGTATGCTTGAAAACCGTTACATGTATGAATGGAACAGATGAAACATACATTAGTTTCTTTTTTGCCACTCTGATGTGAGCACATTGTCTATATGCACAAAATGTATGACCACTGGGTTACAGTTTATAGTGAATAGTAAGCTGATTATGATTTGTTTTATTCCTCAGAACTCAGAAGAAAGCTCTTTGCTCAGTTCATTTGAGGTAATTAAATGAAACTGATTTAAATGCAAAAACCCTTCAGAATTCACTGCAGTTATAAAGAATATATTATATTAGTCATCATCAGCAGGGTTGTTTATTTTTTATCCACAGCTGAAAAGTCAAACTAGCGAAGAGGAGGCCAGGGAAAGGGGTGAAAAGGGTAACATTCTCTCATTTTATATCAGATCTCATGCTCAAAAATAGATTGTTCTCATTTGTTAAGCATTGTTCCTTTTTTCTCACACAGATATGAGTGAAGAATCACAGAGCCAAACATCTGGCGAGTACAATGTAGGTTGTCTTTGTAGTGAATGTTTATGCATACAATGAAAGTGGCTTTATTTTTCTTAAGTGCATTTTTCATTTTTGCAGTCGTTTTCCGAGAGGATGTTCTCTGAAGAGGACGCCTCGGGTAACTGCAGAATTAAAGGAAAATGCAACTTCCATTACAGGAGGTTTGTTTTTTTATTCTTTCATAGCCACAATTTAACCATTTAATTTAACCATTAAAGGTAGGGTTGGCAATTTCGGAGAGGCTAGCAATAGCAAGCTAGCTTTGAAAGTATGAGATCCCACCATCTCTTCAAAGCCACTCCTCCTCCAAAACACATGAACGCACACAGGCAGAGCAGAGTCTGCAAAGCATCACGAGAGACGGCGTTAAAATTACCTCATGTCTCAAAGCACATAACATTACAATAATAATGAACATAAACAACTTACAGACCTCTTAAATTCGGAACGAATGCAATGACTGGACGAACATTTTTTGGTCCTGAGACTTCCACAGACGATACATGTTAAAACATTTTTTTTACAATATTGCCTACCCTAACTTTAAAGCAGAGCTACTGAGAGAAGTAATTACTGTGTTTCAGATCTTATTAAACTGAGTGATTTGTTCTTAAGCAATACTAATGTGGTCTTGAACAGGAAACGTGCTTTAAGAACCAGAAAAATCACAGACAAAGAGAATGTGCCGTGCATCCTGGACAACACCACCGGGAGTGATACAGATGGGATGTGACAAACAGCTTTGGACAAGATGAAGAATTGTGACCTTCTTTGAAAGCATATTAAAATACAATTGAATCACAATACAACATTGTTCTGCCTCCAGTGACTCATAAAACCTGATTAATATCATATCAATATCATAGTTTTTACTGACCAAGTGTGTCCAGTCTGTTGTTATGACTTATGAGTCTGATCTGCCACAGTACAATCTTTCTGTTGTCTATTAATAAAATAAAATATAATATATTTTTATATATTTTTTTTTTTTCTTGAGCAATAACAGTTGAAATGTTTGAATTGTAGCCAAGACTTGGTATGTACAGAAACTGACACTTGAAACCTTTTGATAAATAAACTTACCCTGAAAAATATTTACTGAAGTTTCATTATTACCCCTATTTATGGGCATGAACTGTAACGTTACTATGAACCTATATGCATGTGTGATATTCTTATTATTTTCATGAACTGTCTTTGTGCAATTATTATGACATTTGAAAAATAAAAAAATGCAGTGGCTAGGTAGAATGATTATTATGTATTTCAAACTTTGTTTTGTTATCAACGGCTAATTACCGTACGAAAATTGAACGGGTAAACACTTCTTTTGAAGGGGAATTTGGTTGGTTGGACCGAGCACACCACTTCAGCTCACCGCTGGTTGGACTGTTTACTCCGCATGCGTCACCTCACCTGCGTGTGTGCGTGACTGCCATAGCAACGATAAAACGCTTTCACAGAGCCTGATTGAACACTTCCAAGACCAAGACAGTCGTAGATAGCATTTGCATAATACACAGACTTTTTTTTATTTTGGAAACCCTTATAATAAACGAACTGTCCTGATGGTTTCTATATAGTTTGTTTTGAAATAATAAATAAGTCAATTATTTTGTCGCTACAATGGCAGACACGCGTGTGTTACCCAGTGGTAAAGTGTACAGGCAAATGTTTGACGCCCAGGTAAGTTACGTTAATAGTACTAACTCGTGTTCATTACCTAAACGACAAATATGTGTTTTACTTATTGTTGATGCTTTCTTTGTAATATTGCGGATCATCTTCAGGATTGAAGACTTGTTGTGGCCTAACGTTAATGTGCTGAGGAAGCTCTCGGCGCATGTGTTGATTGTGAGTGTTTGTGCTCAGGTTCAGTTGTCTCTGGCTCTCTATGACTCGCGGAGGAAGCGCGTGGCGGATGAAGACGACTGTCTGCTGAGTGGAGAAGATGCTGCAGACTCTGCATCACAGCAGCTCAATGAGACCACTCGGTATGATGATGCTGCTTCTGCTCAGAACACGAATTGGCAATTATTAATTTTAATGTGAAGATTTTAACCTGAAAAGTTCCTCTGTTTGATAGGAACACAATTTATTCAGGTAGAAAGAGAAAGGAGGACCAGGATGATAGTGAAGAGGTTTGGGGTCTTCCAGACACTGTTGGTGAGAACTGATGCTTAAGTGTTTCCACCTTGGAATCTTGTGAAGGCAAAATACAGAATTGTTTAGAGTAGACCAGTGGTTCCCAAACTTTTAACAGGCATGTACCCCCTGAGACATTATAGATCTTCCGGAGTACCCCCAACACCACCAATTGTTAACAACAAGTTTTTTTTAATTTTTATTAATATTTATTTTTATCAATTTTGTCGAGAATAGTGAATAGAATCATAAACATATGATACAAATCTCATCAAAAGTCAACATATGATACAAATGTGCTGAATATAATGATTTTAAACAGATATGCACCCAATCTCACACACAATAGGCCTACAACACATATCCAACATCTCATTAAAGCTATTGTTAACTTTTCACATACTGATAAGTATTGCTTTTCACATATGATAACATTGTATATTTTCTTAACTTCTCTGCTGTAAAATAATAATAAAAAAGAGAACACATTAACAATAGTAAACTAAATAGTAAACAGTAAACTAAATTGTTGTAAACCACACAGAATAGGCCTACCACCTCTCCATCCACATCACCAGTTTAATCAATGTGAGGGATGTGCCTTGATGTTCTTACATAATGCAGCAATGTTAGGCCGAATTGGGGACAGTTTCAGTCTTAGATCATTTTCCACAAACAGTCTGTACTTATACTGATGTTTATATGTTATATATGTTGACGGCAAAATAGGCTATAGAATATATTTCGTTCTGTATTGACAGGTGCAGTATTTGAAAATGGATAATATTTTTTTACATTACATTTATACTGTATTTGCATTTATGTCAAACCCTAGACATTTTCAAACATCAAAATGACATTTATTAATATGTATTCGTGTCAAAATGACATATAAACATCTTTTCCTACTCTATTTTGCCTGGAAACGCTTCCAACACGCTTGCGTGTCGCATGAAAAAAAGGCGTCGGTTCTATTTCTAGCATGCACGCGTTTTCCGCGCGGCTCGAGCCGCGCCTGAGACGCGTGTGTCACGCAGGCAGTGTGCAAACTCTAACCTGTTAACATGGGAGCCGAAATAAAAACGGACACGCCACGCAGCTGAGACGCTCACGCCACGCAGCCAGTGTGTCGCCGGCCTTAGATCTTTTTTCGCGTACCCCCTGAAATCAGTCCACGTACCCCTGGGGGTACGCGTACCCCAGTTTGACAACCGTGGGAGTAGACTAACCTTAGAGGGAAGTGATTGGAAGTAAACTGTACAAAGGAACAGGAGAAGAACAATACATTTTTACATGTTTGTTACTCCATTTTACACATATGCATCATACGCAAACCTAAAAATTCTAAAAACACAAACCTTCGCTTTAAACCAACATTTGTTAAAGGATTATTTAACTTCAGAATTAAAATTTCCTGATAATTTACTCACCCTCGTGTCATGTCTCATTGTCGTTCTTCAGTCAAAAAGAAATCAAGGTTTTTGAGGAAAACATTCCAGGACTTTTCTCCATATAGTGGACTTAAATGGGGTACAACGGTTTGAAGGGCCAAATTGCTGTTTCAATGCAGCCTCAAAGGGCTCTACACGATCCCAGCCGAGGAATAAGGGTCTAATCTGGCGAAACGATCAGTCGTTTAAAAAAACAAAACAAAAACCTTTTAACCACAAATGCTCATCTTGTACTAGCTCTGCAATGTGCCACGCATTACGTAATCACGTTGAAAGGTTAAAGAAGTTAAAAAGTATATATATTTCTATTTTATTTTTTAGAAAATGACAGATTGTTTCTCTAGATAAGACCCTTATTCCTCGGCTGGGATCATGTAGAGCCCTTTTTGAAGCTGCATTGAAACTGAAATTTGGCCCTTCAAACTATTGTACCCCATTGAAGTCCACTATATGGAGAAAAGTCCTGGAATGTTTTCCTCAAAAACCTTGATTTCTTTTCGACTGAAGAAAGAAAGACATGAAAGATCTTGGATGACGTGTGGGGCATTAAATTATCAGGAAATTTTAAGTCTGAAGTGAACTAATTCTTTAATTTTGAGTCAAAGAAATGGGTTTTCTTCAAGACACATATCTCTTGTCAATAATATTAATCAATTAATTTATATAACTAGTGCAAAGTGCCTGTGCAAAATCAGTTTTTGTGTGTGTTTTTAGTAATTGCTGGTTTGGTGTGTTTGAGTGCTCATTGTTACAATTACACAGCAAAAGTTTAGTGACATTTTTATTTGTGCATGGTAGAAAGCAAATACTGATACTGACATAATGACATACAATAAATATGGAAAATTGAACTACACGATTCAGGGAGCAGGCTACACAGTAAACTCAGAGAAAACGCTACACTTGAGCAAAGAGTTTGTGAATAGGCTATTACAAATGATGGCCGTGAAAGAGACTGTGAACTCATTGAATAGGATATGTTTAGTTGGTGAATAGCATAGGCTACTATTACACAGTAGCGATAACGTAAAGAACACCAGAATAAAATATAATATTCAGAAATAAACAGTGTAGCTGAGATGCTGTAGTCAAGACCACCTTTGTCAAGTCCAAGACCAGGACTAGTCGAGTCCAAGTCAAGACCAAGTCCAAAGAGGTTCGAGTCCAAGACAAGACCGAGTCCAAAAAGGTTCGAGTCCGAGTCAAGACCGAGTCCAGTACAGGAAAAAAAAGTCTTATGCATGACATTATCAAGACAATCATTTTGGGCTATTATTTGTTGATCTAAAAGCAAAAACAGTGTCAAAGAGCCGACTCTATTTTAAAAAAATATAGCCTATAGAAATTAAATCATTATGTGATAATGAAATAATGAATGATTTTAATTTTATTTAAAATAATTGACTAATTCAAAGAATAACAAAAAAAATTATAATATAGGCCTAAAGGAGCACACACATTCGTTTCGACTGTCTGATCAGCCTCACATTCTGTTCCTGTTAATCATACACGCGATGTCAACCAATTAAACTGCATGAGGGAGGGCCGAGCCAATTCACACACACACACACTAGAGATGCGGATAAACCGCGGATCGGGCGGATGATGTGACAAAAAATTATATTTTAATTAAATTTGGGCAGGTGGCGCCCGAATTGAAAAATGAAAATAGTTTGCCACTAAGCAAACCTGCAAGCTATGAGCCCAGCTGTCAGTACTGTTGGAGGAGGCCGCCCATTAATTAGATGTGCAAGGCAAGCAGGCAAGTTCTTGGGTTGTTATGGACAATTAAAAATGTGAATATTCACGTTGCACACCTGGACTCGGTTGAGACCAAAAGCCATATTTGGCAAGACCAGTGGCCGAGACCGAGACAAGTCCGAGTCCGAATACCAGCGAGTCCGAGACAAGTCCGAGACCATAGAAAAACGGTCTCGAGTCCAAGACCGGACTCGAGTACTACAGCCCTAAGCTGAGATTCAGTTAACATCCACAAATGAATAAGCGCGACGATTCAGGGAGCAGGCTACACACTGAACTCTGAGAAAACGCTACTTAAGCTCCGCTGCTTTCTTCGACCCTCTCTGTCTCTGGTCCTGCACTGTGCTCACTCAGTGTCAGTGTGAGAGGGGGAGTGGCCAGCGTCTAACAAAAGGTTTCTCAGTGGTTTACAGCCATCAGGTCCTTAAAATGACCATTACTCATTTGTATTCCTCCTAGACCAGGAATACTGGTGCCTGATACATGTTTGGGGCCATGTAATATTCTAATTAGCATATTTGCATGTTGGATAAGTGAAGTACAATTATATATTAAAGCAATTGGTTACAAGCATATTTATACGAAAAATAAGAACAATTTCCCTTAAGTAATTGCATATTTCTCCTTTCTCATATCGTTTTGCCTAGTGTTGGTGGTTTCTGTGGTTCATAACCATTCTTTTGATTCCAATAAAGAATAAATTCATTAGAAATTGCATATTTCTCCTTTCTTGTATCGTTTTGCCTAGTGTTTGGTGGTTTCTGTGGTTCATAACAATTCTTTAGATTCCAATAAAGAATAAATTCATTAGAACATGTGTGGTACTGTAAAATTAGTCAAAACAGGGCTGCCACGTGAAGGCATGTGCTGATTGTCTAAACCCGTATAGAATCACGCCAATTCATTGGCTGATGGTGCGGGCGCCTCCTTAGCGGGGCATTTTTTTTCCAGCACTGAACCGACCGGGCAGCTGACTGGGTCCACTGCATGAGCTGAACACCAAGGCTCAAAAACCTTCCACTTAGAGTAATACAGCTGTCTAGTAGAAGGCGCACGAGCGTTATCAATGGTCTCCTGAACATCAGCAGTAAGACCAGACGCCACTGTCGCTAGCGATTGCCTCTTATTGGCCACATCCACAGCCTCTATATATTGGGTGGAAGATGCCAAATCCTGCCCTGGAGCTGAGACAGCAGATCTCTCCTGATAGGAATTTGCCAAGGGGACCCCTCCACCAGGGAGCTCAGTTCCGAGAACCACGTCTGGGATGGCCAGAATGGGGCTTAAAGAAGGAGGTGTATTCCACACTCCCTCACTCTGCAAAGGACTGCAAGGATTTGCTTGACCGGAGGGAATGCATACAGTCTCAACTCCAGCCACGGATGAGCGAGGGCATCTATCCCCAGAGGCGTCGGATGAGACAGGGAAAACCACAGGGGGCACTGTGTCGAGCTCTGCGACGCAAAGAGGTCCACCTCCGCCGAACATGCTACAAATTTGAGCCAGTGTTTGGCAGTGCAACATACATTCCTCCGACTTATTCCCCCCACAGTTGACAGTTCCCCCCACTGCCATGTTGTCCGTCCTGACAGTGACATGAAAGCCCATCAGGGCCGGGAGAAAATTACCCAGGGCCAGAGAGACAGCTTGCAACTCGAGGCAATTTATGTGCCACGAGAGAAGCTCACCCGTCCAAACACCGCACGCCGGTCTGCCCTCAAAGGCCGTACCCCAACCAGTAAAAGAAGCGTCCATCATGACAACCTGGCAACGGCAAACTACAACCATCTGAAGGTTGGTTGACCCCCTGAAGTAAAAAGGGGAGTCTTTCCATTTCCAAAGAGTGCAAAGGCAACTGTACGACACACTCAGCAGGCGGAAGGCAGACCAAGAATGGCGGATGCCCCTGAGTTTCATCCACCACAGGAATGGTCTCATATGAAGGAGACCCAAGGGCAGCACAGGATAGGCTGCTGCCATGAGCCTCAGAGACCTGCGACATATGCCCACCGCTACATGATGGTCGAGCGTGAAACGGGCCAAGCACGCACGGAGACTGGAAACCCGAGCAGGGGTCAGACGGGCCTGCATTGAGAGAGAATCGAATTAGACACCCAGGAAAGTGTTCTGCTGAGAAGGAGTTAAGACACTCTTCTGAGCATTCAACCTGAGACCAAGAGACCGGAGGTGGTGGAGAAGGACGTCCCTGTGATGACACACCAACTCTTTGGAATGAGCCAGAATGAGCCAGTTGTCTAGATAATTTAGCACACGGATGCCCTGGAACCTCAAGGGGGCCAAAGCTGCATCCATGGACTTGGAGAACGTCCGTGGAGCCAAAGCTAGACCAAATGGAAAGACCCGATACTGATACGTCTTTCCCACAAAGTCGAACCGGAGGAACATCCTGTGCCGTGGAATGACCTGGATGTGGTAATGGGCGTCCTTCAGGTTCACGGTGACGAACCAGTCCCCTATTCAAATCTGCACCAGGATAGTTTTCAACGTCAGCATCTTGAACTTCCCTTTGTAAAGGGAAAAATTCAGACGACGCAGGTCCAAAATCGGGCTCAGACCCCATCCTTCTATGGGACAAGGAAGTAGTGGCTGAAGAAACCGCGGTTCAAGTCTGAAGGTTTACCTGAATTTTGCTAAACCTGAGGTTTAGTATAATGCCACCTTTATACTCAAAAACATCTATAGAGGATGCATTACATATGTATTACCTTATTCAAATTTAAATGAGTGACCATTTTAGAGGGTTCACACATAGGCCTCTGTTCGGGTTTCAGAGTTGTATTACATCTCCATTTTAAGTTACTTTTGGTTGCAATAAGTTATACAACTCCAATTTAAGTTACTTTTGGGTGCAATAACTTTTACATTGAATGTCAAGTCTGTGTTTTAGCAAAAAAAAACGGTGTGTGTCCAAAAACACGTACTGAGTAGGAGTTACATGACATAGGCTAAATCGTTTACATCTCTGGTTCACCCCAAACAAAGATAAAACCTTACAGTAATCTTACAAAATCATGTATTCTATAAGTATGTAATCATGTCAGGGCAATTTAGACAAGTCCAATGGATTCATAGACCCAGAAAACAAGGAGTTAGGCCTCAAGATTACTTGACTAGGTCAAATAATGGAGTTAGGACATTTTAAGGGCTTCCTGCCCATCTTGGATGCCATCTTGAAAATTACACCTTTCTAGTGGTCAAACTTTGGTAAACTTTTAGTATGTTATTCAGGGCACCTAATACTACAAAAAACAGCTAAGAAACCTTTTGTTAGAATTTTTTTAGGGTTAGGTTTTTTTTTCATATATGCAGCCGCCTAATTTATAGATAGATATAATATTCAGAAGTAAACAGCGTAGCTGACTTACAGATTCAGTTAACATCCACAAATGAATAAGCGCAACGATTCAGGGTGCAGGCTACACAGTGAACTCCGAAAAAACGCTATGCTTGAGCAAACAGTTTGTGAATAGGCTACTACAAATGATGGCCGTGAATAAAATATAATATTCAGAAATAAACAGTGTAGCTGACTTTATGTTTAGCTGACAGAGTGTTTATGTCAGAATGTTTATTTTTAAACCACAACCCTCTAATGCCAGAATGTTTATTTTTAAACCACAACCCTCTAATGTCAGAATGTTTATTTTTAAACCACAACCCCTAATGTCAGAATGTTTATTTTTAAACAACAACTCTCTAATGTCAGAATAAACCACAACCCTCTAATGTCAGAATGTTTATTTTTAAACCACATCCTTCTAAGTGCTTCTTTTACCAATATATTTAACGATAGCCCCTTTCACACAGAGATTCCAGAAAATACACAGATAAAGTGACCCGGGATTTTACCCGGGTTCGTTTGATTTTGGTTCATTCACACTGCCAGTGATTTTCCGGAATCAGAGAGTGCGTTCACACACAAGCCGGAAAAATCCCGTAAAGACACGTGACATCGACGTGACTTTAATGTCTCAGCAGCGTCTGAAGTTTGCTTATGAGCTGCGATTTCCCTCTCGAGAAACCACGCTTGTGCATTTTTTTCTCTGATTCGATCATAAACTTGCGCATTACGTACCGTTTCACAGCTGGCGAACGACCCCGGCTTCAGCGTCATCACTACGACACGGCATTATTACGGCTTTTGTTCACACAGCGCGTGTTCCGGGACTGAACACGGCAATGTTACTAGGTCCCCAACCCGGCATCGATCCCGGCATTAATCCCGGGTCGTGTTTGCTTTCACACAGAAGGCGCTCTGGCAATTTGCCGGCAATTTCCCGGCAATTTCCCAGCAATTTCCCGGGTTCAAAGCGCTGTGTGAAAGGGGCTAATGTCTTTTGCATTTCAAACTTGGCACTGCACTTACTCGTGCCCGTAGCAAGACACCTGTCAAGTTTGAAATCCATCGGACTAACGGTTCAAGAGATATGTGAATAACAGACATACAGTCAGACAGACATAGACAGACAGACGTTTCTGTAATTTATGGATAGATAAAGAAAAATTGCAATACATGTCCCAATAATTTTTTAATAGGGAAGCCATTTCTAAAGGCCTAGTCATCTTTCCCAAAAGTATTTTAGAACTAAAAGTCAATCTGTTGTGATTCTGTTTTGTTTGTAGTTCCAGAGAAAAAAAACTCAGACATCATTGATCGTCTTATGGAGAAAAGGCAAAAGGATCACAATGAAGCTGTTTCTCAGTTGCAGACAGATCTCGCCAGCCTCAGTGTGGTAAACGCGTCTATATATAGTGCCAAAATATTTGTTCATTCGAGCCCAATTCAAATGTTGTGCATCTAGTTATCAATACATTATAATTATGTCTCTCAAAGGTGCCTTATATTGTGATATTTCTGCATTTAGGGTTTTGAACCATTATTTAGACAGACGGGAAAAGATATCCTGCTCAGATTGTCTGAGTATAATGACAATATTGAAAGAGTTATGCAGAAGATTGAAAACATTTCTGATTTGATGGCACATAGCTATCAGGTGAGGACCAAATGTCAAAAACAGTACTTGCTTACTTCTCAAATTCAGCATTTTGTTGGATCGCTCAGTTGTTACTCATCTGTTGTCTTTTAAAGGATATGCATGAGATCTGGAACAAAGTCTGTCATGAATCTTCCTTGAAACAGAAGTGGGTTAAAGAGCTAGATGGAATATATGCCAAATATGAATCTGATAGAAAAGACATGGTATGTGGTCTATATTATGTAAAGCATATGTTGCTGTAGTCAGTAGATTAGTACACTGCTTGTTTGTTCCTCTTTCCTAGATAGCAGAATTACTGAGAAAATACACCTCAAAACTGGAGAAAATCAGTTATTTGATGCCATGTGATGTCCACAGACTGATTAACAATGAAGCAATGGTAGTATATTCTACTTGACAAATATGTATTTGTATACATTATATGTATTGTTTTTTGGTATGAGTCCATGTTCTCCACAGATGATAAACCAAGCCCTGCTAGCAAATCGACGTGCTTTGGCCAAACTGCGTTTGAATTTGATGGAGAAACATTTGCAGATAGACGTTTTCCAAAGGCTGAAGTGGGAGGAAAAGCTTCAAGATTGGAAAAGAATCAAACTTATTGATGCAGTCAACCGGTTCAAGTATGTCTGATGTTAAAAGATAGTAAAAACAATTCCCTTGCCAGAAAAGTAATGCCATGTTGTTTACCAACAAAATCCATGATCTTTCTGGTGAAAATAATTGGCCAAGGGAGTCTTGCTAGTTAAGATAGCTAAGAAGCATACCAGCATCCCATGCTGGGAACCTGGATCTAAAATATAATAATAATATACTGGTGACCAGCAGTACCAGTCTTTTTACAGGGCACAACAAAAACGGGATACTGATTATATTTATGTTCCCCTGCAGAGACTTTATGAACAGCCCTCACATTCAGAACCCTATAAGCATTCAAGATACTCTGAGAACAGTTAGGTCAGATCAGAAAACACTGAGTGAGAAACGCATCCAAACGCTGGAGATTCTTAGGTGAGAAATTTCTAGTATTGCGCTCTATTTCCTCAGTTAATATTAATTGTAAACATGCTGTGAACCTTTTACTCACTTTTTCTGCCCCATATCTAGAGACATGACGCCTCCAAGAATCTCAGAGTCATCTGTTGCAGAATGGTATTCAGCACTGTCTGTCATCAATGAGCAAATAGGTCAGAAAAATGACCTCATTTTAATAATCCAGTGCGATACAATGGTATTGCATGCTCTACACCACTTTATGTTGACTTTAATAAATTCCTCACTATGTTTAATTTCTTTAAGATTGTATTCATGTTGCCACATTGGAAAAACTTCACAAAAACTACGAGAACAACTGGCAAGTCTGTTTGGCAGAGGTTGATCTATTTAAGGTGAGAAATAAGTTAAGCTTTCTCATTTGCTTTGATTGTCAAAACACAACACCAGCACAGCAATATTCTCAACTCTTTACACACAGACAGAGGCATCTACATTCAGATTCACCTCAGACGAGATACATAATATTGTTAATGTGGAGATATTACCTCTCATTGGCCAGTGCCAGAGACAAATGGACATCTATTTGGAAAAACTGGATGTAAGTTTAGTTTCCTTAATGCTTTATATTAAATCTTCTCTACTTTTGGACTATAAACTTGTAACTTGTAATTTATGGATGTGCTGCATCTTTATGTATTGATTTATGTCAGTACTTCACTCTCTCATGATACACTGTGCATTTTAACCGTCCTACAGAAAGCTTTTGAAAGTTTGGCCAAAACCACTGCTTATGAGAGCGAGTGTTTATTCAAGTTTATGTGTGGGATGGCTCAGCTGTGGGAGATTCACTGCGAAGGCCTGTTGAACAGAGAACAGCAGCTACAAATGTCATTGGAGTCCATCAGTCAAGTCCACAACCAAGAGAACCAGGCAAGATTGTGTTAACTGTCTTATGCAGTACTTTTGAAGAGGTTTCTATTAAGAAATGCTTATCATTGTTGGCGAAAGTTACTTTTTAAAGTAATGCATTACAATATAGTGTTACTCCCTAAAGTAACTAATTGCATTACTTGGTTGATTTTAGTTACTTTTTCTTGGAAAGTAATGCGTTACGTTACATTTACATTACTTTTTCTCATCTAGGCTGGGCTTGCTTTTTTGTTTTTTAATAACAAAAAACACAAATGTTCTATTTTTACAAATGTAAAAGGCCACCCAAAGTGAAATGAATAAGCCTTAAGGAGTCCGAAATTTTTGCACATTAAAAAATAAATACAACCTTACGTTGTGAATAAAAAAAAATTGGATCGGGTTCGATTTTCTGCGTTTTCCGCATCCGTAGTAAGCTTTTTCAGAGGTGTTTTGACAATTCAGAGCCACCGAATCATGAATATGAAAAAATGCATATGAAAATTTCGGACTGGAAGGAAATGCAAATTCACGCCTGTACAATAGAGTGTGCAGCTCAAACAAACCTTTAAGCTGTGCTGCCAATCTAGATCACAGAAGAATCGGACGCAGAGGAAGAAAGCTTAACATTTTTTCTTCAGATACACAATATATACACAAATGTGATGTTTAACTAAAGTAATTTTTGCGTATTAGTATGGTTGAATTGGATCATCGAAGGTCAGCAGCAAAGACATTTGTTAAAAAGTGAGATTAAATACATATATTTGTTTTATTTAACATTTAATTATTGCAGGTTTGTGTAATTGTCTGCATTTCAGTTTTCATTCATTTTGAGGAATTATGAATCTGTTTTTGTGCAAGTGAGATGAGTAAATGCATCCTTACATTTAGTCTGGAAATACCAATTATCATCATGTTTAGACAGCGCAAACAATGCCTCTGCGCCTGATTTCTCTCAACATGGGGACAAGAGAGCTGTCAGTCAATAAATGGGAAAAAAAAGGAACTTGTATTATTTGAAAAAGTTACTCAGATATTTTGTTGTAAATTTAAAAGCAATGCGTTACATTACTAATTACTTGAAAAAGTAATCTGATTATGCAACTTGCGTTACTTGTATTGTGTTACCCCCAAAACGAATGCTTATAATATCCATCTTTTTGAAATATTTTGTAACATTTATCACCTTGACATGTTTGCGAAACATGAAAATGAGCTGACAAATGCCTCACCTGACAGAAGAAAGAGGCCCAGCTGGATATGATGTTGGACAAACTCAGGCAGGAAAGCTCAGAAGAAGCTCTGAAAGACTCTTTAGAGAAGACGCTAGCCTATTTGGAAGAGGCTAAGAATAGGTAACAAACATTGAGAATGTTTTGAGTGATGTTTGTTGTTGTTGTTGTTTGTACATTAAGCTACTTTAACTTGACTTAAATGAGAAAGTTTTTGACAAAATATGACAGAAAACCTGGACATTTTTGTAAATCCTTTTACTGCATTGTTCTTTAAGGTATATACAAATCTATAAGGAGGAAGTGGAAACTGTGGAGTGTTACCCGTCTATAGTCCTGCATGAATTACAAGCGTACAATCTTTCTGTCAGCCAGTTCTTCAATGTCAAAGAGGTTTATGGCCAGGTACATATTCAACAAGAACAATGATGTTATCTCTATTTGTGCAAGACAAACACTGTTAAAATAACTTTTTTGTTGAAGGACTCTGAGGATTTTTGCCAACTTTATCCCTCTCTTAAACTTGGTGAGTTGAAAACTATTCAATGAGTTTCAATGAGCTGTATTATTTTTGTTGCCTTTGAATTGTTTAACACCCATTATGTTTATCTTGGTGTTTTTCATTCAGCCATTAAGAGTGAAAGATTGGAGAAAGAACTTGAGGTGAAACCTAGAGGTGCACAAAAGCCACATTTCAACAACCAAGGAAGCTCAACATTTACCTCGTCCTGTGATATGGTAATAATGACACATACACACTTTCACTTCTCAATTTGTATCTATTATTTCATTATTTAATTTCCTCTTATTTTGCAGGATGACCAAGATTGTAAAACTCTAGCATTTTCAGTTTCTCAAACCAAAGAGACTTTCACTACCGCAAAAGGAAATGTTTACAACTGCTATGGGTTTCACGCTACCCATGATGAGGATCTGGAAACAGATCTTAAGGAAACCGAGCTGGTTTTGTACCCAAAGGCTTTCATTGTGGAACTGCTAAAAGAGTAAGTGTACAATAGAAATGATAGAATGAATGCCTGAGTGATGAAATTTGGAAATTTGAAATGAAAATTGTGCAATTCTAAAAAACCCATGTTCTCTTTTTAACTATAATTTACTTTTGCTTGCATTTTCTTTCTGTTTACTATTTCATTATTATTTAGTTATTTTTTAGTTCCTATATATATAGAGTAACAAAAGAAGTAAATACTGTTATGTTCCCGCATCATAGTGTGAGACAAACATTTTTCAGTCATCTGGAAGAGAGATTTCATATTATTCTAACCAACACTATGACTGTTGTGGAAGCCAAGAACGAGAAACTGAAAGCTGAGCTGGAACTTCGCCTTCAACTCCACCAACCTCGTGCTAAAAGAATTGAGATGGACATTCACAATGTCAGAGCAGGTTTGAGCCCTCATCACATCCAAAGTCATTTTGGCTTTTACTTATTTAGAAGAGTTTAACAAGAGCCCTTGTGAAAAAGAAGTACACTGTAGCAGACTTATAAAAAAAGAGTACTCATTACTGAAATAATATACTTTAAAATAATATACTTGTGTTAATTGAATGTAATGTTTTTGGACACTTAATTGGATGCTATTTCTAAATAAATGAATATGTATTATAGTTTAAATTTATATGTATTTTTACATACTCAAATAGGACTTTTTATTCGTTACATTTTTATGTTATTTCATAATTACATCTATTGTCTTTGAAATATGGTTTAAGTGTACTGCCGAAAGAACTGACAAGCATTTATGGTAATGAAATTTCTGTTGAAACTTGTGTCTCGTGTATTGAAATATATTTGTAAAAACACATTTGTAATGATGAAGTTACAATTTAGTACATTCAAAATAGCCTATATAAATGCATATTTAAATGTAAATAAAAAATTTAAAACAATGTAATACTGAGGAACACTACAGTTGACATTAAAATCAAGTGTGCTTTATTATGTTTGTCAACACTTCAACGTAAGTGTATTTCTTTAAAGCATGACAAAAGTTATTAAAACATTTATTACATTTAATACATATAATACATTTAAAATGTACTGTAAAATGTTAATGTGGCATTATTAGAAAGTGCACTTTTTACATAGACATGAACTAACTCTTCATTATTTGGGCAGCTGAACTAGTGCTACATCGAGAATGTGTGGATCGACACTGCAAGGGTATACTAGAGGTCCTAGAAGACTGCCGGACAGACATACAGGAGTTACAGATCCAGAAAAATAAAATGACCGAAGACTTCCAAATGCAAATCTACAGTAGAGAGAAAGATTTTACCTGTGCCAGTAATTATGAAAAGTAAATACATGTATTAAAAATATATATATTCGTAATGATTTGAGCAATTTATACACAATCTACTTATTCTGGTCATTTTTATTCATAGGATAAATAAACTTTGTACCTCACTTCAAACCAACCTGGACAAACACATCAATATTATCCAGACTTTACAAAGAGACTTCAGACAAAAGATGGAGTTCAAAATGGAGGGCTTGAGGGAAGCAAATGTTCAGATAATGAGATCTTTCAAGTATGTAATTGAAATTCTCTGTATAAGTCATTATCAATGTTGTGTTGTGTTGTGCAGGGAATTCGATACAAGCCCAGTGAAAATATTAACAACAATTGTTGTCTATTCCACAAGGTTGTTTTCTGGGGGGGGGAATTTTACACCCCAAGAAATTGAGGTCTTTCAGTCACATCTGGAAAGAATGGACAAGCGCATTGATTCTGCCGAGGGGGCCGTGATGCAGGACATGGAAGAACAAGAATCAAAGTGTCTGGAGCAGGTTGATATTACTCATAAGTCGATTAATGTGATCAAACACTAAATAATTTTTTCGACAGGAATTCACTGTGAGAATCAATTTTTACTTAGGTCAAGGATATAGTCAGGAAGTTTGAGGAAAAATTCAGTTTCCTCGCTATCGAGTTGAAGTTTCTTGCAAAAATGCAACAAATTTTTAACAACACACGAGTCCAGATCAAAAGCGAGGTATTTTCAGTATATAATTTACTCTTATTTCATTCCTTCCCTCTGTCCACTGTTCATAATATGTTGAATTTGTATTTGCTTGTTCAGGCTTTAAAGAGTAACACGCAGAAAAAGACGATTGACAACATGTTGAGCGATTTAAAGGAAATGACTGCTGAGTATGACCAACCCAGCCCTGATAAGAAGGTAAATCCATCTTTATTATTAGATTCACATTTATGTCATTAAAGTAATGATCTACAGAAAACAATTTGTATTGTAGATTGTAGCCACAGTGGAGATAACAAGTTTAACAAATTCTCTGATGGAGGAGCTACAGAAGAGGTGTCAGTATCTCGATTGCTTCTTGGTAGGACATTACACAGTCCAATTCTACTGGGATATTGACTTGTAATCCTTATGGACACATATGATAATGTCTGATATATTTTTGAAGGATGCCTCTATGGCTGTCCCTCGACCACAGACTCCATTTCAGGGGGCTTTTGCAGTTGCAGCTCGCACCAGGTCCCGTATACAGGAAAAAACAGGCTGTCCAGATGGAGACAGCCTGCTCCATCCTAGCCGAATTGGAGTGTCCTTCCTGGATGACGCAGCAGTGGGGGTTATCAAAGGCCTACTCAAGTCAGTGTGATTTATATGATCATAGTAATCATAGTAACCATATTCGCATTAAACTGTGGCGTACACAACAGGCATGTAAACACCTTAATCTGACCATAGTGTGCATGTGCTCAGTTCTACACGGATGCCATGTGTTGTTCACACAACTTCATGAATGAACTCTATGACATTATTCTGAAGTTTTCTCTTCTCCAAATCGCTAAACTCAGTTTTTTTGCGTAATTGGTTCTGTTGAGGTCAGCTATTTGCAATGCTCACTAACGTCTAAAAAAAAAATGAAAACTTTAAAAAATGAGGAAATAATCTACTTCTCATTATGGACATAATGTCTCCTGTGAACAGGGTAGGCAAAGCTAAAGAAGTCAAGGATGTAAACATTGACCCAACAGAAAGACACTCTTCAGCAGGTTGGATTGTTCATGTGTCCTCATAATTTAATACTGTCATTGTAGTGAACTTTAGTTATTAGTTTGCCTTTTTACACTCATCTGTGACTGTTTTTTGTGGGTTTTTCTAAAAATTCTAAATTCTTTGCCTTCAGCAAGGTTAAACTCCCCTCTTGGATCAGGTCAGAGATCAGGAAAGAGCGCCAGTCAGTCCGGAATAGAAACTCTGCACAGAAAGTCAGTGGAGTCAACGACCACACAGAGGTTTGACATTTGAAATATGATAAGAGAGAAAGAGATTTAGGAAATACTGTTAGAGAAGTGGCTGTCTCTTCTCTGGTGGCAATATAGTAATATAATAAAATCTGACTACATAGAAAATAAGCTGTTAATGTAATAATTAGCATACTTTCCATTCGGTGATCATGTAAAATAAATATTTATGATAAAATATTCTAATTTAAGAAACTTTTTTTTTTAAACGATTCTGTCTGTGTAAGGAGGGTCTTCAAACCCAACCGCTTTGATAAGAAGTTCCTTATTTTTGGCTCAAAACCCGAAGAGCAGAAGGACAGGTTAGTGAATTTGCTAGCTGTTATTTTTATGGTTTTATTTATTTATTTATTTATTGCCATATTAATTTCATGTTTTTTGAATATATTTGCATTTCTCAAGTGTTTCATTCAAAGCCTCAATCACCAGTATTCTGTGGAAAGCCAATGATATTCTCCTCTTGGTGGCAGAGGTACTATAAAAAAAATATGAGCACGGTCTATGTGTATTAAGCATTTGGTGTTAAATAAGTTGATTTTAGTGTGTAACTGAACTATATGTCACCATCAGGAGTTCTATAAGAAGAAAGAGCGCCGCTCTATCATTCGTTCTGAGCAACTACAGGAGACATTTGATCAGTGTGCAGAGGAGATACAAAAAAGACTTCTTATCTACCAGAGTCAGTCACATGATTACCACAACAGCTGCCTCCAAGGTTAACTCTCAATTTTTTTTATTTCTTTAGAAAGTAGACCAGTTTCAATTCAGCATGCAGATATTTTGATAGTGTCACCATTGTATGATGCTGTAGTGGCACAGCAATTACCCACTTCACATTAAAATTTCTTAAAAAGCATTTCAATTTTCTAAAAAACAAAAATGACACGCCAAACAATGAAATTATCGGTAACACTTTATTTCGATAATCCACTTTTATACATTCAACTAACTATAAGTAACTTTGCATTTATTAGTATTAGTATGGGGGGCTTGAGATCATCGTAGGAGCCCCCTCTTGAACACTGGACCTGGATCTAGCCTATGTGACATACAGTAGTTGTGTATGATTTTGGCAATATGGAACAGCCTATACAATATCAAAATCAGGCCAACTCCCCAATTTTTTCTCAGGTCGGGAGGAGCTCGTATCGTACGCGACACATAATTCCTCACACACAATGCGAGCCGTGACCATACAAGCATCAACAATTTCTCCAGAGAGAAAATAAAATCGCCTGTGTACGGCTTAACGTTTAATTTTGATGGTCCACCAAAAGACATTCTCCTGACTATAAGTACATTTTCAAGTGCAACTTTCAACTTATTCTACTAACCCTAACTCTAACCTAACAGTCTTCTAATACTCTGAGTGTTAGTTGACATGTAGTTGAAAATTAATGAGTTAGTTGACATGTAGTTGCAAAGTTACTTAGTTTGTTACTTAAAGTTACTTATAGTTTATAGTTTGACTTTGAGATGAATTAAAGACACTACAGGCAAAACCAGTGATTATTCAGGCACTGGTCAGTTTTGAAATATAAGGCTATTTTGTTTCCATAGCTTGTCTTTCTTTCAGACTAGTGCTTATTTGATTGCACATCTGTTGATTTCAATTGCAATACATATCTTTAAAGGCCATCTACATTCTGAAGGTTTTTGCAGAAGGGTAAGGGTTTGTTCATATTTCATTCTCCTGAATTATGTAGTTTATTCCTAAAATAGGGTGAAAATGTATGGCTGTTGACAGTATTTTCTGATTCAAAAAGTATCTAAAATTCCCTCTGTAAAAACCTTTTACTCTAATACGTCAACAAAATTTACCCTATCTCTTGTTAAATGTTATGTGCAATGTTAAATGAAGTGTTTTCGAAATATACCATACTACCATACTGCCTTGCAATCCCTGTAATAACAATAACAGAGGTCGAAATAAGAGACAAGATCATGTTCATTCAGATTACATGACAATATGTGACAGTTTTCACTCCGTGTAGAATTTCAGGTGCAGTTGAAGGCCATTGAAGTGTTTCTGTCTAGCGTACCAGAGAAGCTTTTCTCTAAACTAAGAGATCACAACCTTGAGGAGCTGACGCAAAGCATGACACAAATTCAACACCGGTTTGAACTAGTTCAGCAGCAGAGTGAACAAAAGAGGGTATGTAAATAAATGCAGAACAATGGTATGGGCAAAGGGAAATGATCCTGTCATAACCCTCTTAAGTTCCTCTCATAAAGTCACTGTGGGAAAGAAGCCATTAAACTGTCATGATGCAATATTACTAATATTTATCTCAGATATTTGTAAAATATTATGCAAATATGCACCTCTAGCTATGTATAAAGCAGTCACCAGGTTTCTGCTGTTCTTGGCCTGCTGTCATAGAGGGAGCACAGTGGTCAGTTGCGTGTGCGTCTGAGCCATCCGGCTTGTGAGACAGAACTGAAGCAGCTGGTGGAGGCTGAGGGCGAGAGACAGAGAGAACAAAGACAAGCCATCCACAATACCAGACAGGAAGTTCAGGTTATAGACTTATTGCCTCAGACTTTCACTCGCTGTTCTGTTTTTATTAGGGTTTTTTTAACTCACTAAATTTAACCTTGGTCTTATTTCTGGACAGGCCTGTGCCCTCAAATACGCAGAAGAATTTGTCACTGCTCTTTCCAGGTTGGCAGAGGCCTTGCTCTTCCAGTTCGACAACCTCATAACCATCCATGAGGTTCAAGTGGGACGTAAGTTTATGAATTCAATTAATAGTATGGAAATGTAGATGGTGCCACAACACAGGTTTTGGTGTTGACACTTGATTCATAAGCAACATAAATTACATAATCAGTTTTTTTGGATGAAAAAAACAATTCATGTTTAATATATACACAATTTTATTGCAGTGTTCTTGGTGTGAATGGGTCTTTCAGGCTTGTGATTAGCTAAGGACAAAAATAAGGAAATCTATTTTCCCCCTCAATTCAGTATGACTAAAAATACAAAAAAAGGAAAACAATGTTCCCCCGATTCAATAGTCTTTATTTTGGCGGAAAATGTCTATGATTACGAATATAACCATGGTTCCCTGAGAAGGGGAACGAGATACAGCGTCTTGGATCGGCACTATGGGGAACGCCATCAGTGTGACCGGTGTCCAAAGCATGTGTATACACACGACAATTACACTGGCCGAGGACTGTCCATGACGTCAATACCAGAGCGCCCATGTGTATAAGAGGGCACCTGCAATAGACGTCATACACTTTTTTGTCTGAAGGAGACGTGTAGACAGTTCTTGTCCTCCAAGAAGCAGAGGCAGACATTGCACATTGCACATTGCTGCAAAGTGTGATGGTGTAGCCTTTACCACAATGTCTGCAACGTCCTCTATTTTGTTCATATCTTATGACACAAACTTTTGGAAGTACTCCAGTAGTGTATGAAGGGAGATGGCATCAATAGTGATATCCTGACCTGAAAAATCAGTTTTGGGACTGATAAAATCAGCCAGCGATACCTGTCACGGTGCATGGCCTGTGTTCTTGAATGACTTGATTTTGTTGGTCACATAATAATCAGATGGGTGGTCATTGTTTTATAGCTTGGTTCTGGTTCTCAAAATCTCTAATAGCTTGTTCTACATTGTTGCATCTTCATGGATGAGATAACATGCAGATAATACTGTAGTCCAAATATTATTCAACCTTTAATACGTTTTATATAATCAATGAACTCTTCAACCAATTCTGAGTTTGTCAAAAAATGTTTAACTTTCTAGTTGTCAAAATAAATAATTGCAACAGTTCTATCATACCTAAATTAAAAAGGAAAACAAAAGTTCTCTTTTGAATCCCCATGTGCAAGAATGTGAACAAGGCGGAAGTCAACAGCACATAATGTAAAACAGGGGTGCCCAATCCTGCTCCTGGCGATCGACTGTCCTGCACAGTTCATCTCCAACCATAATCAAACACACCTGAAGCAACCAATTAAGGTCTTCAGAGCACGTCAGGATCACTTGAAAATTAAAGGCAGGTGTGTTTGATTAGGGTTGGAGATGAACTGTGCAGGACAGTCGATCGCCAGGAGCAGGATTGGGCACCCCTGATGTAAAATGTTATGTTTTTCATAATGTAATGTTGCCAGAATGTAAAATTAAGCTATTTTATGGATTTAAAAATTATCCATTTTTGTTTGTCCTTTACAAATTAACGCAAAATGAATGCCTATCCTCTAGTACAAATGCACTGTGCTCACATTTATTTGGACATTAAAACATTACATATCCATTTTTATATTGTGATCTCACATAGCAGAATATTTTAATCCAGACACATGTGACACATGTATAACAAATACATGCATGCAGTTTTGACAGCTTTAATCGCCTTTTTGATTCTTACATGAGTTAATTGACGACAGAACTACGGCTGCAGCACGCCGCATTTGCGCGTGATGTGCGTACCGCAAGCACAGTACAACGGCTGTCAGCCGTATGACAGGAAAGTTAGTTAGTTTTACTGACATTTGGCCTGACAACGTCTCATCTTACCGAAGATGGCCAACTGAATGGGACAACGCGCTTTTCTCAGCATCTGACAGAAGTGTCACAAGCTTTCACACACATTTTCTAAAATAAAAGTAGCATCAGAAAAAAAGAGAATTACGTTTGTTGTTGACTGCACACTATTCGACTTACTCAAAACGGTCTTGCAACCCACCAGTTGAGAAAGATTGACTCTATATTTACTATGTGCATATCACTGTCTGATGTTCTGCTGAAGCTCATTCGGCACTTGCACATTTCCGCACTCGTTTGACTTGCGACTGGCGCTGAGGTGAAGTTGGAGTGTGCGTCTGAAAAGTCACACGTTTTTTGTGGTCTTAAAGAGAAGAGAGATTTTTGTCAATAAAAAAAGAGACAGAAACAGCAGTTGTGAGAGGGGTGGCCAAAGGGGTGGCCAAGCTTAGACCAAGGGTGGCCACGGCCACCCCTGGCCACCCCCTAGCTCCGCCACTGCTTACAGGGTTAAGGAAGAACAGAACTACTCGGTTACTAAACGTAACCTCAGTTCCCTTTCGAGAGGTACGCTATGGGAAAACTCCTTTTCTCGAGAATACTGAAGTAAACGTTTAAAACGCGCGAACCAATCAGGGCGCTTGGTAGAGGCTATATATTGGCGAGACTCGCCTTCGTACTTCAGGTTAAAACGACTGAAGCGACCCCTGATCCAAGCACAGTAGCACAGCAGGCTACGCAATACTCGTTCCCTCTTCTCAGGGAACTGAGGTTACGTTTAGTAACCGAGTAGTTCCCTTTCAAGAGGTCTCTCGTATTGCGTAAGCATACGCTATGGGAACCCCTTGCAAAACGTTGTGCGTGCTGACTTTGCTTACCAAGCATATGTATGAATCACAGAGAAGCATGATCCTAATATGAGCCGGTGAATAACGGGCTTCAGATATTGGATAACTAGGAATCTAGTTCATGTACAAGGGATATATATAAGTGTCCAGCTATAGCGGTGCCAAATGTGTATGTACCCTACGGCATCGTGGGGGTGCTTAATACTTTCTATACTGAGAGCACCTTAGCCTGTAAGGCGGGTACCTCCAAGTTATAAAACTTTACAAATGTGGACGGCGAGGCCCAGCCGGCTGCCGCACAAATGTCATCAATGGGTATACCACTGGACCATGCCCACGACGAGGCCATGCCTCTCGTGGAGTGAGCCCTGACGCTCAATGGGCAGGAAAGGCCTTTGGATTTGTAGGCTAACCACTATCCAGCGCGATAGTCTTTTCTTTGTAGCAGCTAGACCTTTAGTGCGTCCGCCAAAGCATATAAAGAGCTGCTCTGACTGCCTAAATGAGGCAGAGCGCTCCAGATAAACTCTGAGAGCCCTTACCGGGCAGAGTAAATGAGCATTACTCTCGTCTTCTGGCGAGGAGAGAGAATGGCTAGTGAAATGATCTGTGCCCTGAACGGGGTGGAGAGTACTTTAGGGACGTAACCGTGCCTCGGCTTAAGGTGCTAACCTTAGAGTTGTTCGGCCCGAATTCTAGGCAGGAAGCGCTTGTGGATAGCGCTTGCAGGTCACCTACTAGTTTGACTGAGGCGAGTGCCAGCAAAAAAACGGTCTTTAATGATAGCGCCTTCAAGTCTACTGACTGAAGCGGCTCAAAAGGGGGATTTTTCATGGCCTCTAAAACCTCAGAGAGGTCCCAGATAGGCACAGACGGGGGGCGTGGAGGGTTCAGCCTTCTGGCGCCCCTGAGAAAACGTACAATGAGTTTGTTTCTTCCTAGCGGTTTGCCTGCTATAGAAGCATGAAATGCTGTTATGGCTGCTACATAGACTTTGAGCATGGAGGGGGTGCGGCCCGCATCCAGCAGCTCTTCCCATACAGAAAAAAAAAATATTGAAATATATTTTAAAGTGTCAAAAATATATGTGGCATATATTCCAAATACATTGAAATATATTTGCATTGTTGTTCACTTATATTTATCATTTTGAAATATATTCTGAAATATAACAAAAATATATGATGTTAAGTGTGAAATATATTTACATTTATAACATGTAATGTAAAATATATGACAAAATATATGGTCATAAAATGTTTAGCTTGCTAAAGAAGGGTCGAAAATGTATTTTGATCATAGTAATTCCTCTACCCTTTCCCCTATACACAACAGTAGGCTACCTTATTTCACTACTGTATTATGACACACAGCTATAATAAATACTGTACTTACATTTAAATGACTGCAATGTAAAATTACAGATAGTTGCTTTCCTAGGACTATTAGGCCATATTAGGTGGAACGTACCTAACACTAAGTGCAATTATTAGATTTGTTGTTTTATTGACATCTTTCCTGAAGTCATTTAAATATTGAAAATATGCACAATATTTATGATGCAAGTATAACAGTGACACTCCATCAGTGAAGTGCACTTAAACAATAGATAGAACTCAGTGTCTAACACTGCATACACACACTATTATATAACTGTGTTCAATTCTGTAAAAATAGGGGAAAAAACTCTGCATTCTGTGTGTTATTTCCTACATAAAATTGTCATTTTAGGCCAATTTCAAATATTTGCATATATTCCAAAAATATATTTTGAAAATATATTTCAAATATATTTCTTTTGTGTATGGGTTGTAGAAAAATGAGCACGCTTGGCACTTCACAAGTCTCAGGGTCTACGATTGCGTAGCGCACCAGCCAGCAAACACCGCCCATTTCTGAGCATACAGGGCCTTGTCAAAGGCGCTCTGGCTTCTGAAATGGTTTTTAGCACTCCCTGCGGGAGGTTCCCGGGTACCCGTTGAGGGGCCACGCATGAGGAGCCCATAAGTCTGGGCGGGGTGCGAAATCGTTCCCCTCGCTTGTGTGAGGAGGTCTTTCCTCAGGGGGATCGGCCAAGGGGCTGTTCCCAGCATTTGTACGAGCTCTGGGTACCAACACTGGGTTTTCCAGAGGGGGGCTATTAATAGCACTGCACACTTGCATTCCCTGATTGTCTCGATGACTTGTGGTAGCATCGTGACGGGGAAACGCGTACAGAGGGCGGCTCAGCCAGTCGTGGGTGAGTGCATCCTTGTTTTTTGTAAAAAATATTTGGCAGTGAGCGTTGCCTTCTGAGGCGAAGAGGTCGACCTCCGCTCTCCCGAAAGCATCCCATAATAGCTGAACCGATAGCGGGTGAAGGGACCATTCTCCTGGGAGAACGTTGTGTCTGGACAACATATCCAAGTCCCTGATTCAGAACGCCTGGTACGTGTGTCGCCCTCAGCGAACGCAGGTTGTGCTGGGAGCAGAGAATGAGATTCTCGGCTATGCAATGCAGGTTGTATGACCTGACACCTCCCTGGCGATTTATGTATGATACCACCGCTCTGTTGTCCGTTCGGACTAGAATGTGGTGGTTTTTTAAGAATGGGAGAAAGGCCCTCAATGCCAGGGCTACCACCTTCATCTCTAGACAGTTTATATGTAGGCGCTTCTCTTGGTCTGACCACAGACCAGAAGCGGGTCTGCCCTCGTAAAGGGCTCCCCAGCCTGAGCTGGAGGCGTCTGTCGAGATTGTTTTTCTCCTTGAAATCGCACCCAGTCTCACACCAGACTGATACCAATCGGTCGCTTTCCAGGGGCTCAAGGCTTTGATGCAGCCGTGAGTCACCCTGATTCGTAAGTGGCCAGACCGCCACGCGTGAGCTGGAACCAGTGGTCTTAACCATAGTTGAAGCGGACGCATTCGTAGCAGTCCTAGCTGGAGTACTGGTGAGGCTGAGGCCATGAGACCCAGCATTCTCTGGAATTTCTTGAGGGGAGCATGAGTGCCCGCTTTGAATGATGATGCTAGGTGCCGGACCGGCAGCGCGCGCGCCTCTGTGAGCGCCAAGTCTAATTCTATACCCAGAAAAGAGATCTTCTGACTGGGAGACAGTATGCTCTTTGAAAAATTGACCCTGAGGCCCAGATTTTCCAAGTGCTCGAAGAGCCAAGCTCTGTGAGTTATTAATAACTCCTCCGATTGGGCTACTATGAGCCAATCGCCGAGGTAGTTAAACACTTGCACTCCCCGTTGTTTCAGGCGAGCGAGCGCCGCGTCCATACACCTCGTGAAGGTACTAGGGATAGGCCGAAGGGAAGCACTGTGCACTAATAAGTCTGTCCCTCGAACGCGAATCTCAGGAAGCGTCTGTGGTGGGGCGCTATTTGTATGTGAAAATAGGCGTCCATCAGATCTACTGAGAAGAACCAGTCCCCCGGGTGAATATGCGCAAGGATTTGTTTGGTTGTCAGCATCCTGAACGGGCGCGTCACAAGCACTTTGTTCAGACGTCTGAGATCTAGGATGGGTCTGAGACCGCCATCCTTTTTTGGTACGAGGAAGCCTGTAAAAGCCTGACTCGCTCTGTGATATAGGGACTGTTTCGACAGCCCCTTTTTCCACTAGCTTTGACACTTCGGTGCGGAGAACATGGGCCACGCCCTGTTCGACCGTTGTCTCGACCTTGGAGAATGTGGCGGTCTCCACCGACGAGTGGGCCTCTACACGAGGCGCAGGTAGTCCGAGGCTTTTGAAACAACGCCTGAAATTAGCTCTTTTAGAGTGTGGATCGCAACGGCGAACACACGAAGCAGTGAAAAAAGGATATGCACGCCGGATGGCGCAGCGACACGGCTTGCTGAAGGTGGCGAGAAGCCGGCGTCCTCAGAAGCTCTATCCCGCTGAGTTGCGTTTCGACGGCTGCGAAGCTTCGTATTCCGGAGGTCAGCGAAGTGGAGAAGTCGCTGAAGGAGTTAGATCTGAAGTACGAAGGTGAGTCTCGCCAATATATAGCCTCTGACCACGCCCATATTGGCGGGCTGTACACGCCAGGGCACCAAGCGCCCTGATTGGTTCGCACGTCAGAGCTGCCTCGCCATAGGTTCGTGCAGTTGCCGCAGCACAGCCAATGAGTGCGCCCACACTCAGTTGTGCTCGCAGTGCAGCTGCAATGCGTTTTAAAAGTTTACTTCAGTATTCTGAGACCTGAGTGCTGAGACCTATATTTCAGTAGAAAAAAATGCAAAAAAGGCATCATAATTAAATAATCAAGTAATCAGTCCACAGACTCCAGTTTAACTCCATCTGCTCTTATACTCATGGGCACTCTGTGGCGTCATGGACTGTCGTCGGCCAATGTAATTGCCTTGTGTATACAGTCGTGTGTATTCAGACACCGGTGCCAGAGAGACCTTGAAGCTTCCCTTTTGTTCACTCACAGATTTGTAAATGTGTCTCTTGTCAGCTGATGGTTAGAGAAAATCTTTTTAAAACCATACTTCCCATAACAATGTAACATGATTAGTTACTTTTTAAAAATAGTGCAACACGTGACTTATAAAAGCTAACATTCCCCAACTCAACTCTGCTTACAATAATCATTAATTTTCTTAATTGAAACTGAATGTTTTCTTGGAAAAGCAGATGCTGAACAAAAGAGGGAGAATATCACTACACTCATCCGCCAAGCACAAACCGGACTTTTGCTGGAAGACAAGAGCAGTACTCTGATGCAGAAGGGCAGCAGGTGTGGAAAAACCGTAGCCAAGAAAAATGTATTTCAAGCACCACTGTTTTTTGGGGTTTTTTTTAACATTGTGATGCATGAATTTTTAATTTCACAAATGGAAACAATTTTAATCAGTGTTATTTTAATATTATTTGTATATTTTCGGTTTTCATTTTAATTTTGGTTTAAGTTTTGGTCATTTTGTTCTTTTGTTACTATATATATATTTCAGTAATTTATTTATTTTAGTTTTTGTTTTATTTAAGAGTAACAACACTGATTTAATATTTGGGGGTTTTAAAACAAGAAAATAATGATTCCATATCTAATAAAATGTAATTAATAATTCTAAATCATTCATTCTGATAGAGTTACACAGAGTAATTGTCACCATGCATTAGAGCAGGGATGGGCAACTTCGGTCCTGGAGGGCCACTGTCCTACAGAGTTTAGCTTCAACCCTAATCAAACACACCTGAACAAGCTAATCAAGGTCCTCATGATTACTAGAAAATTACAGGCAGGTGATTTTTTCAGGGTTGGAGCTAACCTCTGTAGGACAGTGGCCCTCCAGGACTGAAGTTGCCCATCCCTGCATTAGAGGGTTAACTGTTAATGGGACATTAATTGTGAATATTTGAATATTAAATTCTGAATAACGTGTTGTTTTGTAGAACATGGTCAGGCATTTGTTACTTCGGATCCACTGAAGACAGCACATTTCATAAACAAGCTCAGGAAACTGCCACCATCACAACTGCTAAAACCACACTAGGGCATCTTAAAACCATTGAGGTGCGAGATGCCATGCATGAGGTAAGTTCATTTAAAATGAGTTCTGTTCTCATCAAAACATGTCTGATAGAGCATGAAAATAGGTTTTTATGCACTTTTGTGGATCAGCATTCAACAATAAATAAGCTTTATGTACTAGCATTTACAACAATAACATAAGCTCTATTGGAGCTGTAAAGTGCTGATCAAATGAGGCTGTGGCAGATGCTAGCTCATCCGTTTAGAGGTCTGTGACATCATGCATTAGTAATTTGCTAGGAGCAGCCTTTTTCCTATTTTTATTTTGGTTGCATCTAAACCAGAAACACTGCTGCAGGCTTAATGTTAAAGAATATGAACGTATAAATATAAAACAAGTGTTGTGCTTGTGTGCCTGTATTAAAGGAATAGTTCACTTCAAAATGAAAATTCTGTCATCATTTACTCACAAGTTTTTCCAAAACTGTATGAATTTCTTTCTTCTGTTGAACACAAAAGAAGATGATTTGAAGAATGTCGGTCGGTCAGTGGACCCCATTGACTTCCATAGTAGGAAAAAAAATATTATGAAAGTCAATGGGGCACATCAACTGTTTGGTTACATTCTTTAAAATATCTTCCTTTGTGTTCAACAGAAGAAAGAAATTCATGCCGGTTTGGAACCACTTGAGGGTGAGTAAATGATGACAATTTTATTTTTGAAGTGAACTAATCCTTTAATCTTCTCCCAGCTCTATGGGCGGAGGGTTCAGGAGGAGCTGGACAAAAGCCAGCGAGAGTGTGACGCTCAGGAAAGACAGCTGAAGCAGTGGCACGACCACTGGCAGAGTCAGCTAACAACCCTCGCTTCACTCAACTCTGAATGACCATGAGACCTTTATGAACACCGACAGTCTAAGCCAAGGTATTAAACACCATCAAAGAGAGGAGGCACTACAACACATGGATTTGTCTTACAGAAACAACTGTGCTTTCACCACTCAACATTTACACACTTATCTATTCCATGTTGCCTGATTCATTTAATGATTAATATAATGGCTGTTGTTATGAATATGCTAATACAAAGTTTGTTATGATAAAAATGTTTATTCCATTTTCAGTTTCTATTGTTTAGTGTTGTGCAAGGATTAAATAAAAAGAAATTGTAAGAAATTAAACATCTCAGTTCAACAAGTCCATAAAAACAGTACAATAAAACTCCCATACAAACAGAATAATATGTAAACATAAGCTCATGATAAATTAAGCACTAAAATAGTGCTTTA
This sequence comes from Abramis brama, assembly GCF_963993115.1. NCBI lineage: Eukaryota > Metazoa > Chordata > Actinopteri > Cypriniformes > Leuciscidae > Abramis > Abramis brama. The sequence goes on along the minus strand of NC_139967.1, from coordinate 32,179,493 downwards.
CAGTCCATTTGGTTTAGAGTTTTGAGATTCAGCAGCATGAATTCTCATTGTAGACATTTTCAAATTTTCATGTTTGAGTATAAGACCCTAACAACCGTGTTTCACAGCTCTCTTGAAATCCAAAGACACAACCAAACTGCCTTGACTTCTTCAAAGTTAATGTCATCATAAACGTATGGAAGCTCCTGTTCTTTAAGAAACATTTTTAGCGTTTTCGTAGGAGAATATCCCAACTTTCTCTCCAACGTAGTGCAGCAAGCTCGTCTGACATTAACGCTGGCCGGCCGTAGGTGAGAGGACTCAAGTTGTGGTAGGACACATATACTGAGCAAAGGACTGCCAAAATAACACCACCAAATGCTTTCTGTTGAGCTGGGGATCTGAGAAACAGCATGACATAGAGACATGAGCATAGACATGTGATTAACACTGGTGTGATACAATGATAAACATACAGGTTTTATTCAGATAAATAGATAGACAGATGTGCAAATTTCAACAGTGAACGTAAGATCTTCAGTAACTGATGATTTTTGGAACGAAATTACATCTCTTACCTCAGTACATGGATGTACAGGTGCTCTATGACAATCGGTATCTGCAAAATCTTGAAGGTGAGTGCTGGAAGATAGTGATACAGAAACAGAGTCTTCTCCATTAGGAAGAATGGCAGGTAATTAACTGCCCAGCCTCCAAAGCAAACAACACCAGCCAAAACCAGCTGTTCCCAAGCATCTAAAAGAGAAGAAAAAGAAACAAACTCATAAATTAACGAGAAATAAAGCTTCAACTTCGGACATTTCCAAACAGCATACATGTAACCGTCTACAACAGTATTGCGTCAGACTTTGCGCTATAGACCCCCTGAGGAACAATTCCATTAATTCTTTGCTACAGAGGAAGAATTGTCTAAACTTGTTAAATCGTTAAAATCAACACCAACATAATTCTTCTTATTATTAATTCATCATCATCATCATCATTGTCATTAGGATACATACCAAAAAACCTTTAAGCTGGCTGTTATTAAACCTCTCATAAAAAAAAACAAAAAAACATCTTGATCCTAGACAATTAGTCAATTACAGGCCGATCTCAAATCACCCTTTTCTGTAAAAGAATACTAGAAAAGGCAGTATTCTCACAACGATGTTCATTCTTAGAAAGAATGGTATCTGTGAGGATTTCCAGTCAGGATTCAAACCGTATCATAGTACTGAGACTGCTATTATTAGAGTTACAAATGATTTGCTCTTATCATCTTATCGTGGTTGTATTTCTATATTAGTGTTACTGGATCTTAGTCATGCATTTTATACCATCAACCGCAACATTCTTTTAAATAGACTTAAATTACATTGGCATTAGTCGAATTGCATTGGCATTGTTCAAATCATACTTATCTGACCGTTATCAGTTTGTAGCAGTAAACAAAGAGGTATCATATCGATCACAAGTTCAGTATGGAGTACCACAAGGCTCAGTACTAGGACCGTCATGTGGCAGTACTTCCAGGCACATACCTTGAGGAATGTCTTCAACTTTCCTCCGACGCCTTAGCAAGTAGGTTAAAAACAGAAGACAGTACACCACCAGCACAAGGTTTGCAATGGTCCAAGTCACAAAATTCCCTATCAATTGAATTTGTGCCTGCATTAAAAATAGAAAAGATAAGACAGATTAATTCTGTTATCATTCTGTAAAACACAGACATAAAATAAAAACCAGCAGAATGATGTTGACGTACATTACTTGAAGGATGAAGCCAGTATGCAATGTTAGTGTCCATTGAGATCCATTCAAGAGGTGATGAACTATATTTGTGCTCGGACTCTTCATTCTTTACTGTCAGCATCTTCCACTGTTACTCAAACATACAATAAGTGTATGCATTCTACAACACCGGCTCTAAATGGCTTTTCTGACGATTGACATAATTAAGATCAAGATTAATATTTAATATTCACCTGCAGCTCAAGAAATTTGGCCATAAAAGTGAGGTTTCTGTTGACGTCGCCGTGAGTAGGTGACTTCAGCTCCAACTCCCTTTCCTTCTGTTCCTGACCTGTACAGATATGTGTTAAATTGAAAAAGAAGACATAAGCAATATGAAAATATCTACAGATGTTAATTCTCATACTTCTGCCATAGCGATGCTCCTCCACGTTCCACATGCCACTCTGATGGTAACCTTTATGAATCTTATCCCCAACCACCTCCAGCTGTTTGAAACCCCACTCTGGCAGAGACGCTCCACTGAGCTGCAAAACATTACAAAACAGGTATAAATAACTCTCTTAAAGGAATACTCCACACAAAACTCTAAATTCTGTCACCTTCATGCCATTCCAAAAATGACTGACTTTCTTGTATGGCACATAAAAAATATATTTTTATTGTTTTGTTCTTTTCTCAATGAGCTGCTGTTTGGTTTCCAACATTCGGTTGCACTTCAGTTTAGGGTTCAATTCTTACTATTAACTAGTTATTAGTGTGCATATTACTAGGATATTGGCTGTTTATTAGTACTTATAAAGCACAAATTACTGCCTTATTCAGTATGACCATATTCTACATCCCTTAATCCTACCCAGTCCCTAAATTTAACAACTACCTTACTTACTATTAATAAGCAGTAATTAAGAGTTTATTAAGGCAAAAGTAATAGTTAATAGTTTGTTAATAGTGAGAATTGGACCCTAAACTAAAGTGTGACCCAACATTCTTCAAAACATCTTTTATGTTCCATGGAAGAAATAAAGTAAATGTGGACAGAAGTTTAATTTAGTTTAATTTAATCCTTTTAAGGGCAGTAACAAGAACTAATTAAATATCGATATGATAACACTTTACAATAAGGTTCCATTAGATAACTATATTGGTTGACATGAACTAACAATGAAAAATACTTCTAAAGCATTTATTAATCTTAGTTGATGTTAATTTCAACATTTAAAACATTATTAAAATCAAGTGTTATTTTAATATGATTTAATGGGCCTGAGCTAACATGAACCATCAATAAACTGTTGTATTTTTATAAACTAATGTTATCAATGATTAATAAATAATACCATATCAAATGTATTGCTTATTGTTAATTAATAATATATCAAGTAAATTAAAATTTTGATTTTGTCCATGTATTTCTGCATAAATTAGTCTCAAATTTGATCAAGTTTACATTTTTCCTAAAACTGTATTATTATGCTTAAATTCTTTTGTACACATTGTACAACTATACAAACCTTCAGAACAGCAGAAGTATTCACATGGACTAGTCGCACCTCTGATAAAATCGTCTTCCAGATCTCTCTATCGGATTCCCTGTTCACTACGTCCTACAGTGCAATGACACAATTCATAATAAAACCCATTTTGAGTAAATGTGAATATTTATTATAGACCTCTGGGACTGAGATCTTACCACTCTCCATAGATTTTGAGCCGGCATAGACACATTAAAGTCAATGTATCCAGACACTTCCTGTGAGTGAGGACTCATGGGGGCTGCAACATCATGTCTTAAAAAACAAAGCACAGTCAGGTTATTGATTACTACCAATATTACAAACATTTTGTTTTATTATCATTGTTAATTTGTTTATTATTAATATTATAAAAAAATAATAATAATGTTAACAATAATAATTTAATATTAAATGAAACTTGGTGGTGGAACTGTATTACGTGTTTAGGTAGCGAGACGTCATTCCATGTAGCAGCTGAATAATATCGCCATGTCTGACAGGTCTGGGTGGGCTGCTAACCACAAGACTCTGCCTGCGGTTTCAAATTACAATACAATTCATGTAAATATTTATCTGCAGACCATATATGGATCATATGAACCATATAACCAACAAATACATACCGCCCAGGGTCTTTAATAATCCACCAGTTGTTGACGTCTTTGAAAGGATAGCAGGTCACCTGCTGCTGGTGGGAGCTACCGCGGCCATTTTCATACCTTAGATAAGCATAGATAAACGGTAAAGATCTGCATGAAGATGTGGTTGTTTAGGATTACATCACCTTGAACCTGCAGCTTTGTGACTGCTGATGGCTCACCTGATTGGATAGTTAACTTTGTGGGAGTGAAGCCAACATGGAACAGGTTTACTGGACACGGTGCGGAGAGTGACCTGTGAGCCGAACGCTACATCCAAGGGCTGCCCCTGAGTGATCCGGGCTAGACCGCCCTTAATGGGAGAAAAAAAGGATATGACCATACAACACACATATAAACGCTCCTGTGATAATATTCACTATTCAGTTAGGTGACTATTACACTGTGTATATTTGAATACATTATGTGCACTACTGTTCAAAAATGGGGGTCAGTAAAAAATTCAAGTCACCATGAAATCAGAATTGACAATTTTTTAGGGGATTTTGCAGTATTTATTAACATAATTTTTTTTGTCATGTGCCCGTAATCTTTAATCAAAATATCATTCCCTCCTTCTTGCAGTGACGTCTCTTTTCTGATGAAGTTTTTACTTGCATGAGAGCGGGACAACCTGTCACTCATATGAGATCACAGCAATAGCAAACCACACTGATCCAGTCAATTCCCACTGAAAAAATTAAGTCCCGCCCTACAGTTTTTTTTTTTTTTCACTTGGATATAGTATGTCACAATAGGGACGAATTTCATAACAATTTTGTTCAGCAACAGTGCATTAGATTGATCAAATGTGACAATGGGCGCGTTTCCATTACAGATTTGTGCAAAACTTTTGCGATTTCTTCTAAATGTCGACAAAAAACTATTGCGAAATGACGGCATTTCCATTAACCGATGTTTTGCGACTAAAACTTATTTTTTTCCTCTCGCAATGAGTCATTCCAAAAATTATGGCATCGGATGTTGGTAGGTTTATGTATATCCCAGCCACTGCACTGGCCATTATTCTTAATCAAAGTAGACGTATGCGTGTTATCCAAGCATTAATGGCAAGGAAAGACCCTTACTCCTACTTGGAGCAGAGCACATATGAGGTGTTTCTGGGTGTTTCTCCCTCATATCTGCTTCGAGGTCTTGATTTGTGGCCTTTCTTTGAGGTTTAGAATCCAGTATTCCTGTAATTCTTTTGTCTTTTATGAATTTAATAAAGAACTCTGTCTCGTATTCTGTCCAAACACACCGCACCGTCTACGTCAGGTGACCTGTAAATGCGCAAAAACTGTTTCCATTGCAGTTTTGCGAAATATTTCTTTTTCAAATTGCCTGAAAAACCACCTCATGCGAGCGTAAAAACTCCCATTTATCGCAAAAAAGATTTCGCAAAATTGACGTGTTTCCATTGGGCGTATTTCCAATTCGCAATTTCAATTTGCGCAATTTGAAGGGTAATGGAAACGCGGCTATTGAAACATCTTACTGACCCCAAACTTTCGGACGGTAGTGCACTTAATACAGGAATTTTATCTGTACCTCTAGACTTGCTTGAAAAGCACTGCTCATCATCTGGTCATGTGGTCCACTGCGATACAGCAGTGTAAGATGGACGTAGAAAAAGCCAAGGTACATGATGACAGGTAACACCACAAGGGCCAGGAAGCGAACCAAAACCTGGACCACTACTTTGACCTTTTGACATAGATCGCAAAATCATAACGTTGTACCCATAGTGATGCAAAACCAATGGATATTTGGTAACTATTACTCACATGGCTTAAGGTTCTATCTCCAATAAGTTGCCAGGTGTGTACAGCTGCCATGCCTAGCAGTAACAAGTATGTGAATATACCCATGTACTTAACCCTGAAAAATAAGACAAAGAAAAAACAAATACTACTTGAATTTCATTCGCAGAGCAGTTTAAACTAAATTTTTTACACTTTCTGAAGAAAATGCGAGTGGTGCTTCACAAAAGTAATCTTACTGCACATACCCAATTGCATATGCACAACTGACCCCACAGATCACGAGCCAAAGCCACCTAAAAGATGAACTGGAAGAAGAGAGAACACATGACACACTTATGACCATGAGTATGTCGTCATCATCATTACAGCCACTGGAGGTTGACAAGACAATCCAGATCAGAGACTGACAAATCATATTAGCCTACAATACTTACTTGCGTTCTTTGTGGAAGCGGAGGTAGGACAGTACAGCTAACAGTAGGAAAAAGATTAAAACAGACTCCAGCAGCATGAAGCGTGATTGCACAATCATGGAATTTTCTGTTAAAATGAAACAAAAGTATTCAACCTCACATTCAAGAAAAACCATCCTCAGGCAATGACTTGTAAATGATTAGGTAAGTAGTTACCCATGAGGAGCAGCGCACTGGCCCCCAATGCTGAGAAGTGGGAATATCCCAGCTCCACCAGCAGAAGATAAGCAAGTGGTATACAAAAGGATCCAGCAAGGGCCGGTATTATCCGAAGGCTCCAAACAGGAACATTACTGGTATATTCTACAATGGACCCCAATAATAATCAATAAGAGTAATGCGAATACTAAAGCCTGTGTTAATGTATGACAGTGTAACATGTAAAAAATAAAGGGAAAGTTCAAATGCTGTCTTGACAAAGCCTTGCCTGAACGCTCATGACAGTTTAAAGGTTATATAAGTGTTAGTGTGTCGTGTAGTTTGAATACTTTGAGATTTGAAACTTGATGGAATCTAGATGATGCCAAGTGTTCACTAAGGTGCTCTGGCTGGTTGCTAGGACATTTGCAAGGCAGTAGATTCTAGAAACATGAGTTTGATCTTTCAGGGAAAATACATAATTAGTCAGAACCGCAAGAATGACTGTGACTGTGTGCCAAGATATATGCTATAGTGGTTCTCAACCAAGGCCCACTGGAGGGCCTCCGCATACTTACAAGGGGGCCAAAGGATGACTTAAAATTATTTAATTATATATTTTTTTAAATAACAATTAAAATACTAAAACTTCATACAGAATACAGTTTTTACAGTATAAAAACCATTACGTCCATCAAGTCCCCATAAAACATGGAAACCTGTGTGTGTGTGATAAAAAAAAGAGAATACATGCATTAAAATACAGTCAATTAAAATCCAATGTATATGACTTAATAATGCATGAATAATGATTATTTGAATGGCTTTGAAATGTAAGATGTCAGTGCAAAGACAGCTCAAATGTGCATTTTAGTCTGGGACTAGGCTCAGAGTCTATCCACCAAGGAGCCCTGGCCCTAAAATAGTTTAATATAACTCTAATATAAACAGTTAGTCAGAACTGGGTTAGTAACACTAAAAAAAACCTGGAAGATCTGTACATGAACAACTGGTTGGCTTTGTCAACACAACATGAAGCTAATCACCTGCTCCAATTCTGTTCCAAACAAAGTTGCCATCAAATCCTCCTAAATATGCTACACAGATAAATAATATACATTAGTTAATATACATTAAGTGGTTTTCTTCATGAATGTGATTTATAAAGTATCAACAATTTTCTCACCTCCAAAAGCTAGTATCATGTGGCCAAAAGGTGGACCACTCTCATCAATAAAAAACACTTGCTTCATGTACAGAGACAGGAACTGTCCATAATAAACTTCATCAAACCTTTAGCAGTACACAAACATGACATACATAGGTGAATTTATTTCAATAAATAAAAATGTTTAAAAAATAATAATAACGATTAAACGCAGACTTACACTACAGCTTTAGGAAAGTGAATGCCATATAGTCTGGTGACGAGCGCAAGTGCTGTGACTGCCACCAGCAGCAGATTGATCTCCACGGTCACACTGATGGGCAGTTTCACACACTGCATCCTCCCTGAAAAATACATACATTCATCAAGGTAAAGCATACAGATACTACTATATACGTATTCATTTATGCTGCATCTACAATAGCAGAATCCAGCTTGGAAAATAATTTTGCATATCATGTAAATGCATTTAGTTTTTTACCTTGATTCAATTATTCGATTTAGTTCTCACGAGTTTCGAAATCATAGGTCACTGCTGTCAATCAATCAACACTGCTGATTTCGAGTCTACATGTGCTACGTTTCTTTTCGCAAAAAAAGAAGCAATTCATTCATATTCGCTAAAACTTGAATTGATTAAATAAATGCAGCCATGCCTCTGGCACAAGCGACAGCTTTAGCCTTTACTTTAAAAACGTTAAAATTGATAAATTACCCAACCATATGTAGTCTGTGCGCTAGTGTTTCCGGGCAGTATCACTCACATTTCAAAATAAAAGTTCAAACATTCCTGCACTAGATGATCAGTTCAAACATTCCTGCACTAGATGAGTCCCTTTCCTAAAAAGTATGTGGATGTTTTCTGTTGTTTAAAGAATGTGCACAAATTCTTTTAAGGCAAAACAAAGTGCTATTATAATCTAAAAAAAAATTAACTGCAATAAGCATTAACAGTTTATAAGCAATAAACTGTTCAAATTTAGATAAAAAGTAAAGCTGGACATGTTCTGGTTAATGTGATGATTCAAATACCTGTGATCACTTACAAAACAGCTGAGTGAATTGAGGAAACTGACTTTATATAGCCTATCCACTAAAAATCATCTTGGGATCATATTATCTGTTTTGTTTAAAACGTAATTGGACAAATGAGAACTGTTTGATGATGTTACTTGGCTTGTGTGTAAAATAAATAAAAGTTCAACTTCATGCTTTTAAAAGTTACTTTTTGGGACCATTGTATAAGATGTTTCATGTGTAGTTTTTAAGTGAGTTACTTTGAATTTAGTGTTAATATATCTAAATAAATCAAACAAATACTGTAAGTATGTGAAACAACTGACACATCCTTTTTCCAAACTGCTTGTTTTATGCACTGTAGGATCGCATGGGATGCTGGAGCCTATTTAAACACATATTTGACACAAATAAAATGAAATAACCTCAGGTAATTTATTACTTTATTTAAACATTTAAGCCAAATTAGCTAACAAATCACAGTTCAGGAAATGTTTTCACAGGACAATCACAGAGGTAAAAAGAGAAAAGTCATTATTTTCTCATTTTAATATTCAAAAGTGAAACGTTAAGCAACTTTTAACAAACCTATAGCATTACACATTCACGAACATTTGCTATTTAAAAGATATGAAAATAGGACAAAATGTATTGCTTTGAGATTCACAAAAAGACTAATATAATTTCCTTGGCAATAAAAACAAGGGCAGTTGTGGCAGATTCTCTGTAATTTGGTACACTGCAATCACAAAACGTGTCACAAACTCACCTTAGAAAGGTACACTATATGTAATATGTAAGCACAATGTAGAATAAAAATGTAAAAAGAAACAATAACTGTGTCTAACTTAAAGATATAGGTAGATATTACCAACTAAAAAGTTATAGTTATCATGCTTAATTTAATTAAATCCAGTAAATTTCAAGAAACAAGTATTTTATAAAATCCCCAGTACTTCAGGAAAAAAAATAGTTGTAAAATAATTTGCATTATTTTGCCTTTGAAAATGTAATAGAAAACTTCACATTATATAATTGGTAGGTCCCTTAAGAAATGCATAGGAGGCCTGTATTAATACAAGACCCACAAATCTGCTAAACAATTTTTGCCCTAACATAGCGTTTTGATCTGCGTGCAGGTGTCAAGTCAGCTATAGCTTTTCTTTTCCTCTGTTTCGCTGTTTGTTGTTCTTCTGACTCCTCGGAATCGGATTCATCTTCCTTAGTGTTCTTTTTAGATTCATGCATTTGCAGTCTCATTGATCTTCGTCTGCTTGAAGATGTACTTGAGCTGCTCGGAAGAACATGCTTTTCAATGGCAAGACCTTTCTCATCCTCATCAGAGACATTTTCTTCACCTTCATCAGATTTTTCAGCAGGTGTGAATATGATGTCTTTTGCGGCCTCCGTGGCCACTCTGCTGTCCTCATCTGCTTTGTTTTCTTCTTGATCAGATGTTTCCTCTACCTCCAACTCTAAAGTGAAGCCCGACTCAAGCCTTTGCTCTTCTGCCTCCACATGTTGCTCCATCACTTCCTCCAATTCACCTGTCTCTTCTACTTTCCTGCTATTTTGCTCCATAAGCTCTTCGTTATCCTCATCTGTCTGAGGTTTATTTACTCTTTTCTCTTTATGCTCCTCTTGAGATTCACCTGCATCTGTCTTGGTGTCTTCATGTATGTTACAATCTCCATCTGATTTAGTCCCTTCTGCATTTTTCTGGATTTCCTGTTGTGTTCCTCCACCCAAATTACTGTCCTCAAAAACTGCTGCAGGAACATCTGAGCCCAGCTCTACATTGTCTGCTGTAAATGTCACTTCTACTGTCTCAGTTTGTTGCATAACTTCTTCCTTGACTTGCTCGCTATCTTCATCGTGTTCTTGTTTGCGAAGACGTTTGGATTTTCTTCGAGCAGCCGTTTCAACAGTCATTCTTTTTCTCAGGGTTCTCCTTTCCACTGTTGTTTCCTCCAAATCAAAAGAACTTCCTTGCACTGCTCCCTCAGTTTCTTTTTCCTGGAGTGGTTTCTCTTCCTCCTGTACACTAGAGACTTCTTCCTCCTGCTGCTCTTTAGGCACCTGTACATCTCTCTCAAGATTTTCCTCTTGAGTCTTGTTCTGCTCAGTGTTTTCTGGGCTGGCACTGTTACTTTCAAGGATTTCATTTCCTTCCTCTACAGTATCATCTTTTGTCCCTGTTTCCTCTGCCTTTCCTTCTATATTTACCTGAATAATGCCTTCTCCCTCTTTTGTCTTCAAATTTTCAAATTCAGTATCAGTAATGCTCTCTTCAGCATTTAATGCCTCATTCTCCTTCTCGATATTTAAATCATCAGCTGATTTCTGTATTGCTGAGTCATTTTCATTTCCACATATGTTGTCCTTTGTTTCTTTTTCTGACTCCACCTCTTGTCTGTGGAGGCGTTTTGATTTTCTTCTTGGTGTAGACTGGACTGTTATTGTCCGGTATCTGAGACTTCTTCTTGTAATGAAGGGTGCCTCTTGATCAGAGCTTTCTAAAGCAACCTTCTCCTCCGCAGCTGTTGTCTTAAATTCACTTGTCAGATTGGTTTCCCCCACATTTTCCTCCTTTGACACTGCTTCTTCTTCTTGAGTAGCATCCTCTTCTACTGAGCTTGTTCTTGCTTCATCTTTTCCCTTCTGCTGAGTATTCTCCTCTTGTTTCTGGTCTGCATTTTCCTGTTGAGGCTCTGCGTTTTCTTCATCTTGAACTCCCCCCTCTACAACTTTTTGGGTTTTATCCATTTCCACCAGAATTTCACTTTCAGTTGTTTTAATTGAGCTCTTGGTCTCATCTTCTTGTTCATCTGTTGATTTGTCAGGAAAAGCTTCATCCACTTTTCCCTTATCATTTGATATGTCTCTCTCTTGCTCATATGAAGTAGTTTCCACCTTTCTACTCATGAAAACAAAATCTCCATCTTCATCAAGACTTTCCATGTTGGTCTCTACAGTAATAATTGGTACACAGACATTCACAGTCTCTACTGTCGTTGATGAGGTTTCTTCATTTCTACTCCTATCTGCTTCTTTCACTGGTTCCAACTCTGCTGTGTGGAGATGTGTAGATGTTCTGGTCTTCTGTGTAGATGTGGCTGGCTGTGCACTGATCCTAAGACTTCTCCTTGTGATCCTTTCACTTTTATTGTCATTGGTTTCAGAGATTTTCATCTGTGAGACCTCCTCTACTTGAATGGTGGTCTCCTCTATAACGTATGTTTGCTCCTTGCAAACCACTGAAACTTTATCCATCTCCATGTGTTTTTCTGACTCATTTTTAACCAATGACTCAATTTCATGTTGCTCTAAATTGGCTTCTTCTCTTCCCATCTCAGAAGCTGCATCATTCTCTAAGCTTGGTTCCTTGTTCTCCATCTTGTTGATTTCTTCAAATCCCTGTTCTGCATCCTCATCAGGTTCAACATTTTTTACATCCTCATCAGGTTCTCCTTCTACAAGTGGGACAACCTTCTCAGTATCCTCTTCCACTGGCTCCAACTCAGCTAAACGTGTTTCCTCGTTCTTCAAGTTGACCTCTTGATCCATTTCTTCAGCTCTCTCTTCTGTCATTGAGATTGCTTCAGTTTTATTCTCGGTCACCACTGTGTGTCTTTCCTGATGTTCAACATCTACTTCAGCTTCTTGATTTTGTACACGTCTAGATTTCCTTCTTGGTGGAGGCTGAACTTTTATTTTTCTATGTCTGAGACTTCTCTCTGTGCTGACTGGTACCTCCTCTTCTAAGATTTCCTGGACAGCTTCTGGTGCCTCCTGAGCAAGACTGGTCATCTCTACATCACTGTCTGTTTGTTTCTCTTTTAAAGCAACATCTTGATAATTTTCTGTCTCCTTAATTATATTTGCTTTGTCTGCCATTGTTGTTGCTTCTAGATGTTCTTCAGATGTTACAGTTTCTTCTACATCCTCATCTATGACTGCCTTATATTCCTCTACAATCTCTGTCTCCTTTACATAACTTTGTCCTTCTAAAACTTCAGTAAGTTTCTGCTCCTCAAATGTTATGTCTTGTTTATCAAGTTTGTTCCGCTCTTCAACTGTGTTTTCTTCCTCCATTTTGTCTTCTTCTTCCTCAGGGGTCTTTTCCGTATTTTCCTCTTTTTGTAGTTCTTCTTGCTGTTCCTCTTGCTGTTCCTCATGTTCGGATGTCTGGATACGTAGTTGATATTCACTTTTATCTGGTTCATACAGTTCCAGATGTTCCTCTGTCTGGGAATTCTTTAAGACTTCTGGAGTGTCACTCTCTCCTTCTGTGCTTTGGGAAAGATTGTTTAAATCTACAAGTACTACTGTGGCTTTTTGCAGCTGTATTATTGGAGTACCATCATCTTTCTCTACCTCTTCATCAGGTTCTGCTTCTACAAGTGTGACCTCCTCTAAATTCTTAGGTGCCTCCTTTTTATTATCTGTTTCTACACCCATCAGCAGTACAGACGTCTCAGGTCCAACAGCTGAAGTTTTCTCAACATTTGTGTTTGGTATTTCATCAGGACTTTCCAAGTTGGTCTCTACTGTAATTATGGGTATACCCACATTCACAGTCCTTTCTGTTGTTGCTGAGGTTTCTTCATATTCATTTCTACTCATATCTGCTTCTTTTACTGGTTCCAACTCTGCTTTGTGGAGACGTGTAGATTTTCTGGTATTCTGTGTAGATGTAACTGATTTTGCACTGAGCCTGAGACTTCTCCTTGTGATCCTTGCATTGTCACTTTGATTGGTTTCAGTGCTTTCCACCTGTGAGACCTCCTCTATTTGAATGGTGGTCCCCTCTACAACATGTGTTTGCCCCTTGCTAACCACTGGGTCCATCTCCATGGGTTTTTCTGTCTCAGCTGTTTCTTTCTCATTTTTAAACAATGGTTCATTTTTCTGTTGCTCTAAATTGGCTTCTTCTCTTCCCATCTCAGGAGCCGCATCGTTCTCTAAGCTTGGTTCCTTGTTCTCCATCTTGCTGATTTCTTCAAATCCCTGTTCTGCATCCTCATCAGGTTCAACATTTTTTACATCCTCATCAGGTTCTCCTTCTACAAGTGGGACAACCTTCTCAGTATCCTCTTCCACTGGCTCCAATTCAGCTAAACGTGTTTCCTCGTTCTTCAAGTTGACCTCTTGATCCATTTCTTCAACTGTCTCTTCTGTCATTGAGATTGCTTTAGTTTTATTCTCGGTCACCACTGTGTGTCTGTCCTGATGTTCAACATCTACTTCAGCTTCTTGATTTTGTACACGTCTAGATTTCCTTCTTGGTGGAGACTGAACTTTTATTTTTCTATGTCTGAGACTTCTCTCTGTGCTGACTGGTACCTCCTCTTCTAAGATTTCCTGGACAGCTTCTGGTGCCTCCTGAGCAAGACTGGTCATCTCTACATCACTGTCTGTTTGTTTCTCTTTTAAAGCAACATCTTGATAATTTTCTGTCTCCTTAATTATATTTGCTTTGTCTGCCATTGTTGTTGCTTCTGGATGTTCTTCAGATGTTACAGTTTCTTCCACATCCTCATCTATGACTGCCTTATATTCCTCTACAATCTCTGTCTTCTTTACATAACTTTGTCCTTCTAAAACTTCAGTAAGTTTCTGCTCCTCAAATGTTATGTCTTGTTTATCAAGTTTGTTCCACTCTTCAACTGTGTTTTCTTCCTCCATTTTGTCTTCTTCTTCCTCAGGGGTCTTTTCCATATTTTCCTCTTTTTGTAGTTCTTCTTGCTGTTCCTCATGTTCGGATGTCTGGATACGTAGTTGATATTCACTTTTATCTGGTTCATCCAGTTCCAGATGTTCCTCTGTCTGGGAATTCTTTAAGACTTCTGGAGTGTCAGTCTCTCCTTCTGTGCTTTGGGAAAGATTGTTTAAATCTACAAGTACTACTGTGGCTTTTTGCAGCTGTATTATTGGAGTACCATCATCTTTCTCTACCTCTTCATCAGGTTCTGCTTCTACAAGTGTGACCTCCTCTAAAATCTTAGGTGCCTCCTTTTTATTATCTGTTTCTACACCCATCAGCAGTACAGACGTCTCAGGTCCAACAGACGTCTCAGGTCCAACAGCTGAAGTTTTCTCAACATTTGTGTTTGGTATTTCATCAGGACTTTCCAAGTTGGTCTCTACTGTAATTATGGGTATACCCACATTCACAGTCCTTTCTGTTGTTGCTGAGGTTTCTTCATATTCATTTCTACTCATATCTGCTTCTTTTACTGGTTCCAACTCTGCTTTGTGGAGACGTGTAGATTTTCTGGTATTCTGTGTAGATGTAACTGATTTTGCACTGAGCCTGAGACTTCTCCTTGTGATCCTTGCATTGTCACTTTGATTGGTTTCAGTGCTTTCCACCTGTGAGACCTCCTCTATTTGAATGGTGGTCCCCTCTACAACATGTGTTTGCCCCTTGCTAACCACTGGGTCCATCTCCATGGGTTTTTCTGTCTCAGCTGTTTCTTTCTCATTTTTAAACAATGGTTCATTTTTCTGTTGCTCTAAATTGGCTTCTTCTCTTCCCATCTCAGGAGCCGCATCGTTCTCTAAGCTTGGTTCCTTGATCTCCATCTTGTTGATTTCTTCAAATCCCTGTTCTGCATCCTCATCATGTTCAACATTTTTTACATCCTCATCAGGTTCTCCTTCTACAAGTGGGACAACCTTCTCAGTATCCTTTTCCACTGGCTCCAATTCAGCTAAACGTGTTTCCTCGTTCTTCAAGTTGACCTCTTGATCCATTTTTTCAACTGTCTCTTCTGTCATTGAGATTGCTTCAGTTTTATTCTCGGTCACCACTGTGTGTCTTTCCTGATGTTCAACATCTACTTCAGCTTCTTGATTTTGTACACGTCTAGATTTCCTTCTTGGTGGAGACTGAACTTTTATTTTTCTGTGTCTGAGACTTCTCTCTGTGCTGACTGGTACCTCCTCTTCTAAGATTTCCTGGACAGCTTCTGGTGCCTCCTGAGCAAGACTGGTCATCTCTACATCACTGTCTGTTTGTTTCTCTTTTAAAGCAACATCTTGATAATTTTCTGTCTCCTTAATTATATTTGCTTTGTCTGCCATTGTTGTTGCTTCTGGATGTTCTTCAGATGTTACAGTTTCTTCTACATCCTCATCTATGACTGCCTTATATTCCTCTACAATCTCTGTCTCCTTTACATAACTTTGTCCTTCTAAAACTTCTGTAAGTTTCTGCTCCTCAAATGTTATGTCTTGTTTATCAAGTTTGTTCCGCTCTTCAACTGTGTTTTCTTCCTCCATTTTGTCTTCTTCTTCCTCAGGGGTCTTTTCCGTATTTTCCTCTTTTTGTAGTTCTTCTTGCTGTTCCTCATGTTCGGATGTCTGGATAAGTAGTTGATATTCACTTTTATCTGGTTCATCCAGTTCCAGTTGTTCCTCCGTCTGGGAATTCGTTAAGACTTCTGGAGTGTCAGTCTCTCCTTCTGTGCTTTGGGAAAGGTTGTTTAAATCTACAAGTACTACTGTGGCTTTTTGCAGCTGTATTACTGGAGTACCATCATCTTTCTCTACCTCTTCATCAGGTTCTGCTTCTACAAGTGTGACCTCTAAAATCTTAGGTGCCTCCTTTTTATTATCTGTTTCTACACCCATCAGCAGTACAGACGTCTCAGGTCCAACAGCTGAAGTTTTCTCAACATTTGTGTTTGGTATTTCACCAGGACTTTCCAAGTTGGTCTCTACTGTAATTATGGGTATACCCACATTCACAGTCCTTTCTGTTGTTGCTGAGGTTTCTTCATAGTCATTTCTACTCATATCTGCTTCTTTTACTGGTTCCAACTCTGCTTTGTGAAGACGTGTAGATTTTCTGGTATTCTGTGTAGATGTAACTGATTTTGCACTGAGCCTGAGACTTCTCCTTGTGATCCTTGCATTGTCACTTTGATTGGTTTCAGTGCTTTCCACCTGTGAGACCTCCTCTATTTGAATGGTGGTCCCCTCTACAACATGTGTTTGCCCCTTGCTAACCACTGGGTCCATCTCCATGGGTTTTTCTGTCTCAGCTGTTTCTTTCTCATTTTTAAACAATGGTTCATTTTTCTCTAAATTGGCTTCTTCTCCCATCTCAGGTGCCTCATCATATGTGTCCTTTGTCACAGCTAAATTTGTTTCTTTGTTTTCCATTTGGTTCATTTCTTGAGCTTCTTTTTCTACTACAACCTCTTCGGGTTCTGCTTCTACAAATGGGATCACAATCTCAGTAGCCTCTACAGTTGATTTTTGAGGTGCTTTCTCTTTATCTTTTTCTGCACCTTGATCCACTTTGTCAGCACTCTTTTCTGCTATTAGGACTATTTCAGTTTTTTCTTTCTCCTGAGTAAGACTGCTCACTCCTTCATCCTCATTCCGGTAGATTTCATTTTTAGTGCTTTCCACCAGGTTGTTCTGAGCTGGCATTGTGGCCAAATCTTCTGTTGGCTTTTGCTCCTCAAATGTCATGTCTTGTTTATCAAGTTTTTTCTGCTCTTCAACTGTGTTTTCTTCCTCTATTTTTTCTTCCTCAGGGATCATTTCAGTGTCTTCTTGTGTTTGTATTTCTTCTTTTTGTTCCTCCTCTTCTGATGTCAGGTTGCACAGATCTACACTTTTATCTGGTTTATCCAGTTCCAGATGTTCCTCCAGTTGGGAATGTTTTAAGACTTCTGGAGTTCCAACCTCTTCTGTATTTTGGGAAAGTTTGTTCAAATCTACAAGTACTACTGTGGCTTGTTGTAAGTTTATTACTGGAGTACCATCCTCTATCTCTTTCTCCTCATCAGGTTCTTTTTCTTGATCATCTATTTCTACACCCATCAGTATCTCAGATTTCTCAGTATCAACAGCTGCAGTTTCCACAGTGTTTGAGTTTGCCATATCATCAAGACTTTCAAAACTGGTCTCTGTTGTAATAATCGGTAAACAGACATTCACAATCTCTTCTGTTGATGCTGAAGTTTTTTCATCTTCATTTCTAATCATGTCTGGTTCTTCCACTGGCTCCAACTCAGCTAATTTTGCTTCCTTGTTTTCCATATTGACCTCTTGATCAATTTCTTCAACTCTCTCTTCTGTCATTGAGATTGCTTCAGTTTTATTCTTGGTCACCACTGTGTGTCTTTCCTGATGTTCAACATCTGCTTCAGCTTCTTGTTTTTGTACACGTCTAGATTTTCTTCTCAGTGGAGACTGAACTCTTATTGTTCTACGTCTGAGATTTATCTCTGTGCTGACTGGTACCTCCTCTTCCTTGACATCTGTCTCCTGGGCAAGACTGCTCATCTCTATGTCACTGTTTGTTTGTCCAGCTAAATTTGCTTCCTTGTTCTCATTCTTTTTGATTTCTTTAACTTTTTCTGTTACATCCTTGTCAGGTTCTGCTTCTACAAGTGGGATGTCTCCCTCAGTAGTCTCTGTAATCTGAGGTGTTTTCTCTTCTGTAGCTTTCAGCAGTTCAAAACTTCCAGATTCAATGACTACTGTTTCATCAACATTTGTGTTTGCCTCGTCACTCTCCTCTGGACCTACATCCTCTGCAATAACTTCATCCCTCTCATCAGTCCTGAATTTGGCCTCGTGTTGTGGCTCAACACATTCTACCTGCTGAATCACTGCTTTGCTACGTGTAGATCTCCTAACAGGTGCAATCTTGATTTGTTTCGAAGTGCTTCTGAGACATCTAACCGTCAACCTAGGGTCAACAGTTTGATCTCCAAGATTTGTTGATCTACTTGGGGTGTCGGTAGATCCTTTCTTTTGTGCATCCTCTTTAGCTTGTTCAGTGTTTTTCTCCTCTGGTTTCTCAACTTGGCTTAGAAGAACAACTTCTGTGGTTTCTGGTTCTGGCTCACCCTCTTGTTCTTTGTCTCCAGTTGATTGTTCTGGAGTTCTTTTGGCATCAGTTGCTCCATTATATCCTTTTGCTATGTCCAATGTACCATCTTGTTCCTCCATTATCATAATTTCTTCAGCTGTTTGTTGCTCAGATGACATTGTGTGCTTAATTTCATCTTGTTCAGCAATATCTATCTCTCTGTTACAATCACTCGCCTCTTCAGGAGAAAGTTTATGCAAATCTACAAGCATAACTTTGGCTTCACTCAATGTCAACATCTTAGAGCTATTCTTGACTGTCTTCTGGTCCTCTTCAGGTGTTGTTTTCCATTTATGTACCTCAGCAGACTCTACAGATGACTGTTGTGGTGCTTCTTCTTGGTCTATTTCTGAAATTTCAGGAACTACATCTACAGTTTCCCCTTGTGAGATTTCAGCGTCCATAGTAGAATCAGTTTCCACTGTAAGCTCTTCTTTTTCTCTATATTCCTCAACCTCAGATTCTGATTCTGCTTTGTTAGCAAGAGTCTCCGATTGATCTGTCACCTCTTCTACAGCTTTTGTATTGTTATACATTTCAACAGTCCCACTCATAGCCTTTTCCTCTGCAGGTTCATCCAGCATTTTTTTTATTTCCTCCTCCTCTGTCTCACACACAGGTTTATCTTCCTCAACCTCTTTGTTCTTTTCTAAATTCTCATTTTGTTCCTCTTCAGTTCCAGTACTCATCTTTACAATTTCTATATCCACCACAGAGTGAAGTTGGCTTTGGTCGATAGACCCTATAGTGGCTCCTTGTTTTACAACAGTGTGCTCCACATTAACAATTTCACATTCCTCTTCACTGCCTCTCTGGCTCTTTATTTCCCCAGCTGTGGTGAGGTGGGTGACTGGAGTCCCCTCTGATGTAGCTGTGACTGTGTCTTTTTCCACCTCTTTCTGTGAACTTCTAAGCTCTGATATGTTTGTCACAGTTGCAGTTACTGTGTCTGTTGTACTCTGCCAAATTAGAGAAGATGGATGTTAATTACTGTACTGAAACTGTGAAAAATTTGAAAAAAATTACATTTAATTAAACAAAGTACATAATAATACTGTTCAAGCTGTTTAGTAATGAAAATACATGAGCTATAGGTTTATTTGGTTGAATTCATACCCTGAGTACAGTTTCTGATTCTTTTACAGAAAAAGTGTCATCAAGATGTTCCTCAGTTGCCACCTCAATTGGACTTTCAACTCCTGCCTCAATGTCTTCCACCCTTTGAGAGACATAGTTAATTGTACACAATGTTGTATTTAATACTGTTATGGTATTCGGCTGACAAGTAATATGATACCTGATTATGTTCTTTGAAAGCCCCTCCTCTGAATTTTCTCTGATACCTCTGCGTTTCAGGCTGCTACCTCTGCCACGCCTTGAGACAGGTACGTCATCTACTTCTGTAACAGTGAAGAACATCAGTTAGATTAGGCAGGAGAGTCTTTATTGAACAAATTATTGTTCAACAAAAAGATTATACTTGCCTTTGGTGATGTCTGTAATGGTCTCCTTCTAAAGTTAATATCAACATTAGATATAAGATTTACTTAATAATATACTTCATCATTTACAGATTCAATATGAATTTAAAGATTCAGTCTTTTTTTAATGTGCATTGGATCAAAAATATTTAATATGCATCCATCTTGACATTTATATAATAATCAAAATGTTAAAAATTGAATCAGTTGCCAACTCATTTTGTGAGTTGATGAATTTAATTTGCATATGCCAGCGTGATGTATCCTGATCTTCCAGCAGAAGGAACTGGATAAAATAGCCTGAATGATATCGCTTCCACAATCTGACTTGTGATGCAGCCTGCTATCACAATCACACCATGTGCGTTCATTTGGCCAGAGGAGGACTGGTGACCAGTTTCTCCCAAGGTTTTTTTTCTTCACCATTCTATCCCCTGATGGAGTTTGGGTTCCTTGCCACTTTGGCTTGCTTAGTTGGGGACACTTAATAGTCAGCAATATTACTGACTTGACTGAACTGACACTATCGGATCAGAACTGACTGGATGATGAACTTCATTGTTTTCTTCAGAGCTGCTTTATTGCTGAATTGAACATTTGGGGAATTGAACATTGTTAATCATGTTGAATTGTTCTGAATTTGCCAAAAACGATTTTGAACTAGTTTCTTTTTCTGTCAACACAAAGTTAATTAATACAAAGGTAAAAGAATCAGAAATTCATTTACCACTATCTCCACTGTGTATTCAATGGTTTCCTGAACCTTTGTGATCTCAATTTCCATTGGAGCAATGACAGCATCTTCCTCAAATTTCAGTTTGCTCACAACCTGGTCCTTCTCTGCTAATAAAGAATGACATTATTAGGGCTGCAATCCATTAAAAAATGTAATCAGAGTAATTGCATGATATGCTAATTAATTAATCAAATTTATTATCAAAAGTAATCGCAAATTTGCAGAGAAAAGCCACCAGATTAACATAATTCAAAGACATCATTGTGTCAGACAAAAGCACTGAATAGACAAAAAATGGCTTTGGAAGTCAATGTATTGTTTGTTTCTTTATTTACATATCACTGAAGCAGAAAATACAGATATTTTCCTTACCTTTTAGCTTCAACTTCTGTAGCCTGTTTGCTATTAGAGTTCTCTGGAAAGGGCTTCCTATTTTCTCTACTTCCCACAGAATCTCTTTGTCTGCTGGATGTATACTGAAGTACTTCTCACAAACTGTAAAGAAAGAATTTGGAGATACAGAACGTTGAAACCAGGAATAATATCTGTTATGTGAGCAAAGGTGACATTTGACCATAAAGTAAGTCTGTTTCTATACCTTTATAAATAGCTTCAGAAAGAGGAAACTTCAACCCTATATACTCATTTCTGAAGCTACCAACAAAGTCTTCCAGTATCTTTACGCCATGACCCTTGCCCCGGTGACACTTCCTGACAAATACTGTGTCCATGACAGGAAGTTGATAGCACTGGGTCAAGAAGTTTCTGCACAAGCTACCTGTAAGTAAAGAGTAATATGACTGGGGTTTTTTAATGTAAAAACAACAAGGTCTGGGGGGCTTATATGAGGCTTTGAAGGAACTGTCATTACCTTTGGGTTTGTATGAGTAAAAGCCAATGGCCTCTCCATCCTTCCATAGTATTTTCGCACTTTCATGCTCACAATGGCAGAGAAAGGAAACATCTTCACTGCTCTTCTCATTTCTCAACACAATTCTGTTGAGAACATATAGGACTATCCTCTCCCCAAGAGTGCTGACCTATGATAAGCATGGCACTAGTCTTGTAGTAGTTATAAAAAGTGATTCAACTAATTCAAAATAAGCATTACTGGCCTTGCATAAAAAAGAGAAAACACTGACCTTGATCAGGCCTGTTCTTGAGGGCTCTGCTGTTTTAAGAACATCTTCAACTCCCCACCACTGACCCAACAAATAAAGCCCAACAACTGCAGGTATAATGTGATAAGTCTGGTAAAATATACAGCATTAACATCACAATATTTTACAAATTATTCCGATTTTCATAACTTCTGACCATATTACCTGTGGTAAAGTCATCAGGTAAGAACAGTGCAAGGAGCTTCTTTTTAGTATCTGTTCCATATAGAGGGACAAAACTCACATTGCAGAGTCCAATCTCTATCTGTCAACAAGAGAACATACTTGAAAATGTGAAAATGTTTTAAAGCCACATTCATATAAGAATTGTTGTTTATTGCCATCAAGGAAAAAAAGAAAATGCAAAAAAAATATATTAAGCTTTCCTGAGAATTAAATATACATTTTGAAGGGAAAGGATGCAGACATTATAGATAACACCTGGCATCTTACCTGTTTGGAATCAGATAGGTTGAAGTACTTGGCTGTGTCAGGATTTCTGTAGAGGATCTGAGACATGTATTCCTCGGCTGCCAGCTCTAAGAACTCGTGATCCACATTTGTCAGAATATCTACAGGGAATGCCATCCTATGGAAGAAATGATAGTATATGTGTTTTTGTTTTTTAAAAATACCACTCACATAATATCTAAACTTGTATGTCTTATCTTGGCTATAAGTCGTAAACGATAATGTATGACTCCTTTTTGTCCCGTTATCACAGCTTTTTGGACTCATGAGTGAACTATGAGGTTGTTAATTTGGTATTTGCTTTTGCTGAAACCGTCAGCACATATTATTTCAGCTTATTTTTAAAATAATCGTGTTTAAAAGCGAAAAAACAAAACAAAAAAACAACCTGCATTACCCATGATGCTTTATAGAAAATTACACCAATCAGACACATGCCAAAAGGAACACATGCCAAAATAGATTTTTAGCTATATAGATATATAAATAGATATATTAAACCAACACTCATAAATTAGTATTTTGTATTTCTCCATCATTTTTTAATTTGATTATTTATGCTGTTCGCAATGCTTCATGGATTAACAACTCTTTCCCTCACTAAAGCTGTTACAGTCTTCTTTGTCTTTTTGTCTGATTTTCAGAAATGTTTTGCTTCAAATCAAAGTTTTTAGTGTTGTGATTCACCTTGTAGCTGATTGGCTTGGTTCATGGCTTATAACCTCTTTAACAAAGACTTTTTTTTATAAATCCCTATTGGAAAAATTAATGGAAAAAGATTACTTCCAGAACCAGCACCGACGCAAAAGGAAGCGGGCGATGTTGCACTCTATTACTCCAGTCTTTAGTGTCACATAATCCTTCAGAAATAATTCGAATATGCTGATTTGATGTTCAAGAAACATTTATTATATTATCAATGTTGAAAACAGTTGTGCCGCTTAACATTTTTGTAGAAACTGTGATAAAATTCTTTCGGGATTCTTGATTCTTGCCTGATGAGCATAGTGAAACATCATTTTGTTTGAATGGCAGAATATGCATAGAACCCTTTAAACATAAAATGTACAATAAGCAAAGATTCATTTTCAACCTTAAAAAAAATAGGGTTTCAGAAATAATCAAGATTTACTGTTCTGAGATTCATTGTTCAGTGTAGATCCTGTTATCACAAATGTCATGTTGGCATCTAACTTAGAGTTTGGCACTACAAAGCAAGAGGCTTCATATATTTTTAACTGTATTTACCTCTTTAACTGTGGCTTTTATGGAATGTGGTAAATGCTGCTTGCGACATAAGGCTAAGAAATGCCCTTGAGTGATAGAAGTGACAGCTGCTTTTGACGATGATTATTGCCGTGGAGATAGAAAAATATATCATGGAGAGCTTAATGAGGAGGTGTGACACACCAGAATGCCTCATCTCAACCACATAGACATTAGTAGTTCTTTGCATTTCATAAGTAGCTCTAGAGTCCTGGAGCTGAAGAACATATAGTAAGTGGGAGGAGCAACGTCTGTAACATAAACACAAAAACAAAGAGTCGTCTGTGCTGTGGGCCCCTTTTGTGGTTTGGCACATTCTTGTAATGTGTAAAGTTGTCTTACATTCTGCGTCCAAGGCTTTCGTCTTAAAGATCAAGTGTATAATTTCAAGTTAAATTTAAAGTTCAAATCGCAATGATAAATGACATGCACTAAATGCTTTCAGTATTATTAGGGAAAAACATTGAATACAAAGCAGACACTCCAGAAGCTACAAGAATGAGTCAATATGTAATTAATTATGCATTTATGAGCACAGACTGAATGTTAGCTTGTGCCTGAACCAGTCAATACAAGAATGTGTTGTTAGTAAGCCACATAACAAAGTGGGTTTGTTCATGTATGTGCCTATACATTTGACAGGGAAATTAGTTAAGGGCTGACTTATTAATGAGTCAATGGCCCTTCTGTCAGGAAACATTACCAGTGAGGCAGAAGAGCAAGCTTTGTGTGTGTCTGTGTGTTTGGGTTTGCTGAGAACCAGATGAACACCTTCCTCATGTACACACCTGCAGGGCAACTGAATATAAATATCAGCTCTTTGCAGAAACCTGCTCACTGTAAACTACAACTGGTTATATCTGGTTGTCTGGAAGATTTCAAACTTGCAACTGCAAGGTTGTCATGATGTGCTAGATTAACAAAATTGATGACAAGAAGTTAATGTCAACTTCAGATGAACTCCCTCTTTTAAAAGCCAGTCATGTATGGATTCATACGATCAATTCAAAGCTATCAATAATAGGTTAAAAAGTTGTTCTCCAATTTTAAAAATGCACTGCATTCTTATATTATCCATGTAAAAGAACAGCAGACTTTTATGAAATGTATTGTACACAGAACAAATTTAACATTGCCCATGTTCGTTTAAAATACATGTAGGAGGTGCTTTGCACATGGCATTTACAAGTGACATTGTAGGCCAACATGAAAATAAGTAATGCAAACATTCTACACATCCACTCAACACATTAGTATGTGTGCTATTGGTATCAACATTTATCTGCTGCATGCATTCAAATAAAATACAATTATTCAATTAATTAAATTATTAAATGACTTTGAGATAACACTTGTGAGCAGTCACCTGTAACATACCACCAATTGTAATATATTATACAATACATATAGCCTTTTATATTATATTATACAACGTACACACTATTTTAATGAAGCTTTTTATATAAAGAAAGAAATCAAAGATAAAGTTTGAAATACAAATATTCTAGACGAATTTCATGTAAAGCGCACGCTTTAAAGTAATGGAAGAAAAGGTCCCTATAGGGTCGCCAGTGAGATGCATGGGGCCCCTAACAAAAGCAATGAAAGGTTCGGGAAAACAGAGTGGGTGTGTGCGTCCCGCGACGCTGCAGGAGGAATCCCTGCATTTAAAGTCCCACGAACCAAAACAAACTTGAACTAATTCAACACTTCTTACATGTTCCTCGATCTGAGCTAGAGACATTTATGGAGAAACACTTTAAAATAATCTAAATCTACGTGAATATCCCTAAAAAAAACTTGCACGAGCTAAGCATGAACCCTTTTGTCTGCTATTGAACGAGAGTCGAAGTGTGCTTCGAGAGGTTTTGAGTACGGATGGCCAACTGTGCTGTGTAAAAAAAAAAAAAAAAAAAAAAACCTTTAGAAAAACATCTATATTTAACGAGTGTGGGCCTTTCGAGCGAATAAGCTCACTCTTTAGGTGGACCGAGCAGGATTCGTCAAGTAAAACGCTGGCAAAACATGCAGCCCCCGAAAGCTTGCAATTGCATAACATAGCCTACAGCGCACATGTGTCATTAATTATTAAATAATTAATTAAAATGTATGGACTTGCTCTTACATGTTCTGCAATTGTGGAAGAGTGTTAAAACAGTTTAACGCAAAAGATTCTCGTCATAGAATGACAAGCCTTGGGTAAAAGTGAAGAATTTTAACAAATATGCATGATTCATTAAACAGCGGACCTGCTGAACTCGAGCAGGAGCGAGAAGAAGCTTAGTAAACAAACACTAATCCAGTGCGCTGATGATGCAGGCTTGGCACGTCACGCCATTACTCTGTTCTGATTTGAAGAACAAAAATAACGACAAAGCATTTGTTATAGAAAGCAAGCTGAACTTACCTGTTTGTTTGTTTGTTTGTTTTTAAATTCCCGTCGATTAGGCTATAATATGTTTTAATTCCCGTAAATCTCCGTGAATGAATATTACGTGGCTGTTACATAGTAGTTGTGTATTCAAGCGCGAGCTCGAGCCCCCTCCCTCACTCACTCTCTTTCCCTCCACTTTGAGAAGCGCACGAGCAGCCAACGGGAGATGAGCGCACAATCGCGTTATGCAATCACATTCACACTGCTCAAAACCTTCTACATTCCGGGAATTAATCTGGAACGCGTTTAATATTTAAAGCAAACATAGGCCTATTTGAAATAGCACATTTTTATCCACATTTCATAACTAAATCTTAAGGAGTAGCTGGGCCTATTAGAAGAAAAAAAAATCATAGCTACTAGTCAAATGTAGAATCTGACTTTACCTGAAAGAAAATCTGATGCAGAAAATCAATCAGAGAAAGATGAGACTCTTCACACACCATAATGTGCAATGACAGAAAAATTATAACTGTGGTATATAGCATGCATGCAAAAATTAAAATATGCTTTGAGGTTCCTAGAACAATTTATATGCAACATATTGGGCGGGGCCCATGGGCTGCAGCCCAGTCAAGCCTAATGGTAAGTCCGGCCATGCATGCATGGTTTACAGTCCAAACAGTAGAGGAAGACCCAACATAGGCTTTAGCCTCATCAGCTAGTGGGCAATTTACTTCACATAGGCCTACTATCATTTAATTTGTGTGACAGTTATTGAAAAACAATTGCTATTACCTTCAACAAAACTGAAAAACATAAGTATTTTGTCTCAAAAGATCATCTTGCGAAATTATTACGTTAGATCTTTTTTTTTAATGCACACAGTGAAATCAAGGATCAGGAATTTTGCAATACACAGTGACAAACATAACATAGAGCTTAAAGTGTTAGTTCTACGAAATTCTGTCATTAATTACTCACCCTCATGTCGTTCCAAACCCGTACAATCTTCGGAACACAAACAAAGATGTTTTTAATAAAATATGAGGGATTTCTGTCCCTCCATTGACAGCTATGCAACTACCACTTTGACGCTTCTAAAGTTCATGAAGAATTCGTAAAACAAATCCATATGAATTGAGCAGTTTAGTCCAAATGTTTTGAAGAGACACGATCCTTTGAACAAATTTAATCTAGGCTTTTATTCACATATAAACATTCATCAACTCACACATTAGTTGTGGTAAACGGAAGCTCAAGCATGTTCGCTTGACGTGCAAGAACCAATGAAGTTCATTCTCGTGTTACGCAGTACGTTTGAGCTTCCGGAAGCTTCCGGTTTGTTCTGGCGCGTCAAGCAGGTTCGGTTGAGCTTCTGTTTTTGTTCGCTGATGAATGTTCAAAGTCACCATGATCAAAATTGACAATTCTTCTTTTATATGGAATATTGCAGTATTTATTATAAATAATTCATATGTGCACATTATTTTTATTTTTTTTACATTCATATGCCCTCATAATCTTTAATTAAAATAATTTCCCCTCCCTCTAGCAGTGACATCTCTTCTCTGATGATTTGTTTACTGGCCACTCACAACCTGTCACTCACATTAGATCACATAAATAGCAAACCACAACAATCCATTAAATTCCTGATGGACAAAATCAAGGACCTGCCTACATTTCTTGTTCAAGAAGTGGTTTCACTTGACTATACATCATAATAGGGAAAAAAAACACAACTTAGTGTTGACAAAAGTAGTGGTCATTTATATATACATATACACACACATATATATAGACTAAATCCAGAGGAACTGTGGGAACGTCTCCAAGATGCTTGAAGAAACCTTCCTGCAAAGCTACAGTACTGTGAAAAGTACTGGCACTTGTGTTAAAATGCTGTAAAGTGAGAATGCTTTCAAAAATAAAATCTCAAATTGAATTCATTTATGATTTAACTTCTATTAACTAATTCAAATCAATATATGGTGTAACGACCCTTTGTGTTTAAATCGGCTTTTGTCCAGGTACACTTGCGCATAGTTTTTCAGGCAGCTTTGCAGGAAGGTTTCTTCAAGTATCTTGGAGACGTTCCCGCAGTTCTTCTGGATTTAGTGGGTTAAGAGTGTTTTGAGGGGTTTGGTGCAGTCAAGGAAAAAAAAATACCCATAGAAAAGAGAAATCACAAAAATAATCTTTTTACAGATACTCAAGGGCTCACAAAAGCAGAGCTAAAAGACTGAAATTCAGAAAGATTGGTTAACCCAAATACAAAACACATTTTTAATTGTGAATGAACTTTACTATGTATATGTACAGTATGTACACCCAAAGCACTTTAAAATCATATCAGGGGATCTCTCCTCAACCACCACCAGTGTGCAGCATCCACTTGGATGATGCGACGGCAGCCACAGTACAGAAGCGCCAGTGTGCTCACCACACACCAGCTATAGGTGGAGAGGAGAAAGAGAGATAGAGCCAATGTAGTGGATGGGGATTATTAGGAGGCCATGATTGATAAAGGCAAATGGATGGAATTTGGCCAGGACAATGGGGTTTCACCTCTCTTCTTTTACAAGAAGTGCCATGGGATTTTTAATGACCACAGAGAGTCGGGATCTCGGTTTAATGTCTCTTACAAATATATACTTGTCCTTGTATACTGGGGCCTTAGGACCCACACAGAACACAGGCTGAGCACCCCCTACTGGCCTCACTAACAGCTCTTCAGCAACCTAGTTTTCTAGGAGGTCTCCCATCCAGGTACTAACCATCCAGGTACTCCCATCCAGGTACCTTAACCCTGCTTAGCTTCAGTGGGCAACCAGTCTTGAGCTACAGGGTGATGTGGCTGTGGCTGACTATCCAGCTGAAAAATCCAGCATTGCTGGTCACCAGCATGTTTTGCATGCTGGGACCATCATAGGATGCTGGTTGATGTTTTGCTGGTTCCTAGAAACGGGAGTGCTGGTGGACCAGCTACACTAACTCAGTTTTGCTTGAGAACAGCATGTGTTAGCTAGTCCACCAGTTTGACCAGCACTATACCAGCTCTAACCAGCCTGGACCCTTCATTGAATTGTTGCTGGTTTATGCTAGATTTTTCAGCAGGGTAGAAACAAAACTTGAAACCATGTAATCTGAGAAAATGAAGACTTACCCTTATACAGAACAAAAACTGAGAAAGGACAATGGCAAACGTTATGTAAAGAAATAACACCAAGACACACTTGGAAACATTAGGTTATACGTAACCCTGGTTCTCTGATAACATAAGTGAGGTATCTCACTATGGGAAACGCCTCTGGTGTGACAGATCCTGGAAGCACTAATATCACCATGTCTGTCAGTTGACAGACCAATCACAATATACTCATGTTGTCAGAGAATTGGGGTTATGCAAGTAACCTAATGTTCTCTTTCAAACATTTGCTTGGTATCTCGATGGGATATAAACAACTCTCGTATTGCAGATATGCTGTACAAAGCAGGCATGTCAACCGACTCAGTAATGTATGTAATGTAAACACAAGCCTTTTTCTTTTCTTTTCAAAGCATAACGTTTTGCTATCCTGCCCTTGCCCACTGCACCCCAACCTGTGAGTGATGCATCTGTTGTCACCAACTTTCTCAGAGAAACTGCCCCAGCAGAGTCCCTGACTCGAGAAAAGACCGGTCTCTCCACTGACGGAAAAGCCATGTATAGTGATGTCACTATCTCTTTGCGGTTGAGGTGGCGTTTTGGACAGTGCTGTGTCGCTACCCACAGTGCTGAAACTTTCTCATTCACAACAGTCCAATTGGAATGACAGAGACTGTTGTTGCCATCAGCCCTAGAAGACATAAACACAGTTTGAATGGGACTCTGTTGCCTTTCTGAAAAAGGGATAGGCAGAATGCCAAATCGTGGCCAATATCGCACAGTGTGCACCCGGCTTAACGATCATTACTAGGCTGTCGGTGAGCATGTCAAACTAACGATCAAAGACAATCTTTTAGAATTTGCAAAATTTGTCTCAGACAGCCAAATCGTGGCCAAATTCGTACAGTGTTCTCCCGGCTTTAATAGTCCAAGTGATATGTGAAAATTATGTTCACTTTTTCATAAAAGCATGAAACTTGGTACACATGTACAGTTTGCGGCTGTCACGTTTTGGGTTTGTTCTTGTTTCTGTGTCATGTCTTGTTTCCATGTCTGTCATGTGATTCCCTGTTTGTCATGTGATCCTGCCATGTCTTGTCATTGGTTAATTGTCTGATCATTGTTCACAGGTGTCCCTTGTTTTGTCATTAGTCTGTGTATTTAAGCCCTCATGTTTGCCATGTGTCTTTGTTAAGTATTGTTTTCTGTAGTTCTGCTGTAGTGTAAGTTTCATGTTCATGCCACGGTTTTTGTTTTCATGCCACGTCATGTTTTTGTTTCATGTTTTGTTTTGTTTTGTTTTGTTTTGTTTCAAATAGACTTAACTTGCCTCCAGTGGATCCCTTATTACAGAATACTTGACCTAAACTATGAACCCAGCAGTTGACCTCCTTCGTCTTCGTCAGGACAACCGGACCATAGAGGATTATGTCAAGGACTTTTGCGAACTCTGTCACAAGGTAGATTTTAATGATGTAGCACTCAAGGACATTTTTAGACATGGATTAGACGAACCTTTGCGCTATGGACTGCCTGGGGGAAAAATTCACTTCTCACTTGAACAATACATGGATTATGCTCTATTATTGAGCGGTTCCTCATTTACTGTGGGTTTTGAGGAGAAGCCCCACAAACCCACAGTATCTGCCAAGCCTGAGCCACTTCATGTCATGTCTGCCAAGCCTGAGCCACTTCACATCATGCCTGCCAAGCCTGAATCTCTTCATGTCATGTCTGCCAAGCCTGCCAAGCCTGAATCTCTTCATGTCATGTCTGCCAAGCCTGCCAAGCCTGAATCTCTTCATGTCATGTCTGCCAAGCCTGAATCTCTTCACGTCATGCCTGCCAAGTCCGAGTCTGTTCACGCCACGTCGGCCGCCGAGCCTGTGTCTCCTGACAAGATGGCCGCCGCCGAGCCTGTGTCTCCTGACAAGATGGCTGCCGCCGAGCCTGTGTCTCCTGACAAGATGGCCTCTGCCACGCCTGAACCTGAGCCCTCAGCAGAGATGGCCGCCGCCACGCCTGAACCTGAGCCCTCAGCAGAGATGGCCACCGCCACGCCTGAACCTGAACCTGAGCCCTCAGCAGAGATGGCCGCCGCCACACCTGAACCTGAGCCCTCAGTAGAGATGGCCGCCGCCACGCCTGAACCTGAGCCCTCAGTAGAGATGGCCGCCGCCACGCCTGAACCTGAGCCCTCAGCAGAGATGGCCGCCACTAATCTTGAGTCCTCAGTTATGGCTACACTAACAATTATGGCCACAGCCATATGGTGTGTGTGGTCAGTGCACACATTTGAAGGTCACGTCTGCCGAGCCAGAGCCTGTTCACGTCACGTCTGCCGAGCCAGAGCCTGTTCACGTCACGTCTGCCGAGCCAGAGCCTGTTCACGTCACGTCTGCCGAGCCAGAGACTGTTCACATCACGACTGCTGAGACTTTTCACGTCATTTCTGTTCTTGAGCCGTTGTCTGTTCCAGCCTATAACCCCATAGCTGTCCCCAATAAAATTTTGGGGGGGGGCAGTAGGGGTCCTTGATAGGACCATGGAGGCCGCGCTGCCATGGCCTCCTGCACAGCCAGATCCGCCCTGGCCTCCTGCACTGCCGGGTCCGCCCACGCCTTGCCACGGCCCAGGTCCGCCCACGCCTGGCCCACCATCCCTCCCCCAAGACCGCCACCGCTCCACCACCCTCCTTGAACTTTTTTTTTATTTTGTTTGGGTGTCGGGAGCCACCCTTAGAGGGGGGGATTCTGTCACGTTTTGGGTTTGTTCTTGTCATGTTTCTGTGTCATGTCTTGTTTCCATGTCTGTCATGTGATTCCCTGTTTGTCATGTGATCCTGCCATGTCTTGTCATTGGTTAATTGTCTGATCATTGTTCACAGGTGTCCCTTGTTTTGTCATTAGTCTGTGTATTTAAGCCCTCATGTTTGCCATGTGTCTTTGTCAAGTATTGTTTTCTGTAGTTCTGCTGTAGTGTAAGTTTCATGTTCATGCCACGTTTTTTGTTTTCATGCCACGTCATGTTTTTGTTTCATGTTTTGATTCAAATAAACTGCACTTGGGTTCTCATTTACAACTTGCCTCCAGTGGATCCCTTATTACATTACATATTTTGTATTATATCTCCTGAACCAAACATGATACCATGGAAAATGTGATGCCTACCCCTATGTTTTGATGGTCAAGGATTACAATAATACCATATACAACATAATAAACTGTTCAGATGAATAGTTAATGGTGAATTCAGTGATGTTGTGAGAAGGAAATCACAGTATCTGAAAACCTAGGCTAGACATAATATCCTTAAATATCTGTTGCATGTTGTGTAGAGTTTAAAAAGCTTAATCCTTTTGTTCATTAACCTTGACAATACAGTGACTGTAAAGAATGGAATATTCGATATGACTTCAGCAACATAGCTTAAAAAGCTTTGTCAAACACAAAGATTTACTTAAAAAAATCTTTTTCAGAAACACGTTTGTTTGATTGTGTTGTCGTTGAACCTATTCTTCAATGTCTCCTTCAGTCTCCTCCACATTGACACAGAGCTGTGCACTTTAAGTGGCTTTTTTTGCATTTGCAATGCCCCCGGCAGCCTTTCTTGCAGCCACAACTTAAGAGTTCAAGGGTGGACTGGCTTGCCTGTGGAAGAGTTGACCACAATGGTCTCCAATTGTTTGGGTCCATCCAACCCCATTCTGTTGGAGATGGCATATTTGGTGCCACCTCAAGTGCTTGTCCATATTTATATATATATATATATATACATTAGAGGGTGACACGAGAGTGGATTTTCAAACCTCTCCCGTCCCACTCCCAAAAAACAAAAAAAATCCTGTCCCATCCCAATCCCACGAAAAACTTTGGGGAAAATCCTGTCCCCTCCCAGTCCCAGAGGAATGACTCCCATTCCCTGCCACTCCCGGAATCTGTCAATTACAGTAAAAAATACAGTAGATCACAGCATGTCCACCTAGTTGAATAAAAATCCAAAATGTATTTTTTTGTTATTTTACTGAACTGAAAGCCATCTTAAACAATGCATACACATTAAATTCAATATAAATCATCCATGTATTAAACACACACATAGACACGCACCCGCACACATTACGCCATCTTTCTCAAATCGTAAAAAAATGTTGGTTACTTCAGACCAGCCAGAAATGTCGGTGAGCACAACTGAGATATCATTTTCCGACAGTAGTTGTTGTAGCGTGGCTTTCATGTCTGACTCCATTTTGATTATGATTTTCGTGGCTACAAAGTACACGGGGAAGTCACCATCTTCTCCTATTATCGGTGGTTGCCATTGGCATCAACTTGGTGCATTACCGCCACCAGCTGTTACGGGTGGAGCACATCATTCAGCAAACAGGAAAGCATAAAGATGAAGGGCAACTAGAATTGAGTTCAAAATCAAAAAAGTTCAAAGTTGGGAATCAGTGTTATTATAATTCCCGGTCCCACCCACTCCTGCTGAAATTCTTTCCTTGTTATAATTTTTGATTCAGGAGATATGATACAAAATACATAATTTGGTTATGGTGGAAAGTAAAATGGCCCACATGGCCGCCACGAGGAGTTTTTGCGATGGCTCCATTTCTGAAAATGTTCAGGGCCCCAAACTGTACAAGAGTACCAAGTTTCATGCTTTTATAAAAAGTGAACATATCACCTGGACTATAAGGGTAAGACCATGGGAAGCCGTTTTTGTATTCGGTGGAGATAATGGTAAGTTACACTCGCTGTTTACAAGAAATTCCAGCGGTTAACGTGAATGATGTTAACAATATTGTGAGGCAGTTAGCTGTCACACCTAAGAGTAAGAAAGGGCTTCAAATTATATATTTCGAGCTACATCGACAACTTTGAGGTTGAGTATTCTCTCATATAATGTGAAATCCGACTAGCGAATCGGTTTCTAAAATCGTTGCCTCCGTTTCTGAGAAAATTAATTTTATGAAAGTTTTGCCGCTAGTACACTTCGCTATAGAACGTGCTACGCGGAAGTAAAGACGCTGGCTGAGATTCTAGCGGATATACGTCAGCAGCGTTCGTGCATAGAGCATATAGAATCAAGCAGTTGTACAAGCGGTACAACATCAGCAGATGACAACAAGCACAATAACGGAACAAAATAATTTAAAACAAGAGCCAGAGCAAATACTTTACATTGTATTTACATTTTTATATAGAAACAGTACAGAAACAAACTATCTGTGAAATGAGATGCTAACACTTCCGCGGATATTCTGTATCAATCAAAGCGTTTCAACTAAAAAAAAACACACACTGCGCTGCCAATATTGTATGCTCTCAAGCACCCACAGCTAGGCGTTTTCAGCTGGCTAATGCTTTGGTGGACACACGGCCTTAAGGTTGAGATGATGTGCGACTGACAGCTCAGCAGGAGTTGGATTTGACATTGCGAACACCTCCGTGTTATTAGCATCCAGCCTGGAAAACCCTTTACAGGAACCCTGTGTGAAAAGGGCTTATCCCAGAAAGGTTTCATCTCTGAAATGTACAGTATACGCGGCAGGGACGTTTATGTGTAATGGTTGGGACCAGACCCATTGAAAAACGTATTTAATGGCTCTGGCTGGGACACGTGACGGCAGTCCCTAGAGATCTCCGTTCAGTGGCTGCTGCTGCACAGGCTGCCCACTGCGACAGCCAGGCAATGGTCAGTTTTTCCGCTGCCCTCCGTCACATTACAAGTAGGTCGAGCTCTGCCTGAGTTGGGGAGGGGGACTGTCACGGAGCAAACCCGTGATCATGAATGGACTGTATGTAGGTACACCATATCAAACACACAAACATGTGCAGCATTAACGCAGTCTATTTACTGACACTGATATCCTGGGGGTTTCCAAATGTTCCTGTAAAGCAAGGTTTATAATTGTTAATTCATTGTTTTGCATCATAGTTGCATGTTCTTGTTACTGTGTAATTTAATTATGGATGTTGTTTAATATGCATTAGGTGGTTGGAAGTACATATGTTAGAAAGTAAAACTTACCTGTAGAATGGTACATTCCAGGGTGTGGCCTAGACTATAAATGGCTGCCAGAAAGCATGGTGCAGGAGGGTCAGGTTGGTTGTGTGAAGTGGAAGCAAATCCATAGAAACTTGTTCCAGAAAGTTTGTTAACCAAACGATACAACTGCTGTTGTGGCTACCTTCCCACAAAAACTTGTAAATATTTATGTTATTTTTGTAGTTTTTCTTTTTCTTTGTTTTTTTTTTGTTTTTGCCGTTGGATTTGCACTGTCTTCACAATAAATTCACCTTAATTGGGATTTCCTGTCGCATTGGTCTTATTATGCCTCTGATCGCGAGGGCGATCGCTAACAGGGACCCTTCGCTTACTCAGCGAATGTTTGAAAGAGTCAGTGTACTGTCAATGAACAAAGTTAAGACATAGCCTACAACTGACAAGAAATTCAAAATAAAAGCCAAAAATTGCCAAAAGTTATAGACAAATAAGACCACATGAAATGATTTTCATAATTGTTATAATAACCATTTTTTGTAGACAGCAATTATATTGTAAGAAAAAGGAGACCTTTACTTAAGTCATCTTTTTTTTTTTCCTTTGCCAAATGAAGTGCCCAGTGATCTCACAAGTCCCCCCAGAAGAGACCTGTCCTCAACACTGCACTCAGCACATACTCTGTAAGTATGCATTTTAGTCAGAGTTTCAATATACGTCAACCACTATGTCCAACAAACTTTGCTATCCACCTTCATTTCATAGATATGTAGGCTACTTTAACTGTCAACAATAGACCTTGCGAAACAACAAGGTTGCGAGGGATAGACTTCCAGTCTTTTCAATGGCATACACTCTGAACCTAGATCACATGTCCTTTTCACAACTCACAACTTTTGAAACTGTTTATGCAGCTTTTGTCTACTGAAATTTTTTTTGGAAAGATGTTTCATCAGATGAACAATCGAATGTTTGCCCTCACAGCCTTGTTTTCATACAAGTCAAAACTGAAATTTTGCGTTATTCTGATTCAGGATGAAAGGTCAACCTTTGAACCATACAGTTTTCCATCCCAACACCTGTTTCTTTCTTGTTTTCTCCAACTTGATTGATCTCAGAAAACATTCTCAGCCACAATGGTTTCATCTCCAAAGAGTTGTTGTTTCTGCCATATGGGCTACATTATTTTGTCATATAATTTATTATAAAGCTGTGAGGCCAAGCTTTTTGATGAGCATGGAATTAGATTGTGGTTGTTTTTAATTTGCGATTTAAAAAATACATGATTTTGTCACGGAATGGTAAATAGTGAAGCGAGGATTCATGTGCAGGAAACTGGTAATGTGACGTTCGGCACCGAGGCTTCGAAGCTTGTATCAAAAAAACAAAACATCACACATTGAAGCAGTGTATCGGAGCTTGTTTTGCCATAACCACGTGATCTGTGACGTCCGAAACTTCGTTTCCACCTCTATGGCGCCCTCCACACCCTTCTAACCGTCAGAATGGGTGTGGCCAGCGTGTATATAACCAGTGCTCACAGGCTAAAAATCTGGTTTTCGCAGTCAGAAGCGCAAAAGCTCGTGGCGCGACACGGCAGGTTACGCAATACTCGTTCCCTCTTCTAGAGAGAACCGAGGTTACATTAGGTAACCGAGTACGTTCTCTTACGAGAGGTTCTCTCGTATTGCGTAAGTTGCTTACGCATCGGGAACCCTTTGTCAACGCCGTGTGCGCCGAGCATCCAGCCCATGAATCCCAGGGAGACCGGGGAAAAACATTCTGCTGGAATAGGTGGCCGGTCGGAGAGACGGGCCAACACAGTACAAAGCACTTCACACAATATAAGAAATAGAGCGGCGCGGCCGGTCTATAAGCGTATAACAGTGCAAATAGTAGGGCCGGCAGAGCGAGCCCACACAGTACGTATGCTAGAATAGGTGGCCGGTCGGAGAGACGGGCCAACACAGTACAAGCACATAACTCAGTATATAAAAAATAGAGCGGCGCGGCCGGTCATATAGGTCAGTTACACTGACAGTAATTTTGCCTGTAAGGCGGGAACTTCCAGGTTATAAAACCTCACGAATGTCGATGGGGAGGCCCAGCCCGCCGCCATACAAATATCGTGGATAGAAATTCCGCTGGACCAGGCCCACGAAGAGGCCATGCCTCTAGTAGAGTGGGCTCTGATAACCAGAGGGCACTGCAGGTGTTTGGAGGCATAAGCTGCTGCAATCGCGTCCACTATCCACCTGGACAGGCTCTGTTTCGAGGCGGCGAGACCCTTGGTGCGTCCGCCGAAGGAAACAAAGAGCTGCTCTGAACGCCTGAAAGCGGCGGAGCGCGTGATGTAAACTCTCAGCGCCCGGACAGGGCATAGGAGGTTATCACTGTCCCCATTATCGGATGCTGGCAGAGCCGAAAGGGAAATGACTTGTGCCCTAAAAGGGGTTCCAATCGCTTTGGGGATGTAACCGTGTCTCGGTCTGAGAATGACTTTCGAGTCGTTCGGTCCGAACTCAAGACATGCAGGGCTAACAGATAGCGCGTGCAAATCCCCCACACGTTTAACTGAAGACAGGGCTATCAGAAAAACGGTTTTAAGCGACAAGTACTTTAAATCCACGGATTCGAGCGGTTCAAAGGGAAAAGCCTTCAGGGCCTCCAGGACCAAGGACAGATCCCAAATAGGAACCGAGGGGGGCCGCGGGGGATTCATCCGTCTAGCTCCTCTGAGGAAGCGGATAATGAGCTCGTTCCTTCCTATTGCCCGGCCGCGCGTTGTCTCAGCGAACGCTGCAATAGCCGCCACATATACTTTGAGCGTGGAAGGGGACCTGCCCTTTTCCAACAGCTCTTGTAGGAAGGAAAGCACCCGCGGGATCCCGCATGCGCGTGGATCCAAGCTCTTAGTAGCGCACCATTTAGAAAACACTGACCATTTAGATGCGTAGAGCCGTCTCGTAGAGGGAGCTCTAGATTGTGTGATCGTGTTCACGACCCCTTCTGGCAGGTCAACGGGTATCCGTTGATCACCCATGCATGCAGAGACCAACGCTCTGGATGGGGATGCCAGATCGATCCACCGGCTTGGGAGAGGAGATCCTTTCTCACCGGGATCGGCCATGGGGATGAGCGCGACAGCCTCACTAGCTCTGGGTACCAAGCTTGGTTCTCCCAGCGCGGGGCTATAAGAAGCACTGAGTGGTGCGTTTCCCTGATCCTCGAAATGACCTGTGGCAACAGGGAGATCGGAGGAAAAGCATACAGAAGGAGGCTGGGCCATGTCTGGGACAGCGCGTCCTCGCTTTTCGAGAAGAATCTCGGGCAGTGAGCATTGTCTTCCGACGCAAAGAGGTCGATTTCCGCTCTGCCGAATAGGCGCCAGAGAAACTGGACTGTCTGGGGGTGCAGGGACCATTCTCCCGGGGGAATGTTGTCCCTGGACAGTCTGTCTGGACCGATATTCAAGTGGCCCGGCACGTGCGCGGCTCTCAGCGAGCGCAACGAGCGGTAAGCCCACACAAGAAGGCGTTCTGTCAGCTTGCACAGATTCCTGGATCTGACACCGCCCTGTCGGTTCACATAGGATACCACGGACATGTTGTCCGAGCGGACTAGCACATGGTGATCCTGTATGAATGGGAGGAAGCGCTTGAGCGTGTTCTCGACCGCTATCATCTCCAAACAGTTTATGTGGAGGCATTTTTCCTGGTCTGACCACAGGCCAAAAACCGGTTTGCCCTCGAACAGGGCGCCCCAACCTGAGGTGGAAGCGTCCGTCGAGATAACTTTGCGGTGTGAGATGGCTCCCATTGTCACTCCCCGCTGGTACCAGTCGGCCGCTAACCAGGGCTTCAGTGCTGAAACGCAGCTCTGAGTCACTCTGATTCGGATGCCGCCGGAAGCCCAGGCTCTGTGAGGCACTCGGGCATTCAGCCAGTGTTGTAGCGGGCGCATCCGCAAGAGACCCAGCTGAAGCACTGCTGCAGCTGAGGCCATACAACCCAGCAACCTCTGAAATGTTTTGAGAGGTGCGGTGCTGCCCGGCCGGAAGGACGCGGCCAGGCGTTGAATGCAGCGCGCGCGCTGTGTCGACAGGCAGGCCGTCATTGCCACAGAGTCCAGATCCAAATCCAGAAAAGAGGTTGATTGACTGGGCACTAGCGAGCTCTTGGTCCAATTGACCGTAAGCCCCAGGCTGTCCAAGTGGCTTAGAAGCACTGTTCTGTGGGCGATGAGTTCGGCCTCTGACTGTGCTAAAATCAGCCAATCGTCCAAGTAGTTCAGAATTCGCATTCCCCGACCCCTCAGGGGAGCGAGAGCCGTGTCCATGCACTTCGTAAACGTACGGGGTGCCAGAGACAGGCCGAACGGCAGGACGGTGTACTGATATGCCTGACCGTCGAAGGCGAATCTCAAGAATGGCCTGTGACGGGGTATTATCTGGATCTGAAAGTACGCGTCTTTTAGATCGAGAGATATAAACCAGTCCCTCGGGCGAATCTGCGCGAGAATTTGTCTGGTTGTGAGCATTTTGAACGGTCTTTTCATAAGAGCCTTGTTCAAACGTCTCAGATCCAAAATCGGTCTGAGAGCTCCGTCCTTCTTGGGAACGAGGAAATAACGGCTGTAAAAGCCCGACTCGCTCATGGAAGGGGAAACCGGTTCTATAGCCCTTTTGCACAGAAGTGTGGCTATTTCTGCTCGAAGTAGATGTGCTACTTCCCCATTCACTCTGGGCGGCGAGCGAACTGCAGAGTATAGCCCTGTTTTACTGTGCTCAGCACCCATTCTGACGCGCCCGGAATAGCTTCCCACGCTTTCGCGTGTACAGCCAGGGGCAGAATGGCCTCCGGGCTCTGACCGCCGCTGATCGCGGGCTCGAGAGCTTGAAATGGAGGGGCGAGCGGGCTCTGTGAGAAACACGGGGTTTATGGTGCTTGTATGCAGAGGTGAACACAGATAAGTGGGCACATTTACTGCATTTGAAACACATACAGCGCGAGTCGCGCGACCAGGCATAATGCTCTTTTCGAGATATCTCTGGGTCGCCGTGAAAACGGCGGTTGTGTGCAGGCGAGAGGGTGAATTCACCGGCTCGTTGGCTGCGAGATGAGGGTCTGCAGTAACCGTAGCAACGGGGACTGACAGAGCGCAAAGCTTTGACGATGGTCCGGCCACGGCGGGACACGATCGTCGCTTCTTTCCTCGGGCTAGGAGGTTTTTGCAGGCTCAGGCTTCACCGCGATCCTCTGCCGGGGTCCCCGGGGAGGAGGCGGCCTGACGCGGCTGGTCGAGCGAGAGCGAGGGCGGCCGCCCTGTCGTCGCTGCGAGGACGGAGGTCGAGCTGGGCGCTGGGCAGAGGTTTGCGCAGGCTGGTCACGAGGACGGCGTGCAGCAGGCCTGGAGCGCCGAGGCAGAAACAAATTCATAGCCTGTGTGGTCTTCTGAACCTCCGAAAAGCGGTCCACGATCCCTTTTACCGCTGGGCCGAACAGGCCGGTGGGGGAGAGGGGGGCGTTAAGGAACACTGCGCGCTCAGACTCCCTCATATCCGCGAGCGTGAGCCAGAGATGCCTTTCTGCGACAGTCAGAGAGGCCATGCACCGTCCAATGGCCTGGGCAGCGGATTTCGTGGCGCGAAGGGAGAGGTCCGTCGCGCTCCTCAAATCCGTGATGGAAGCAGACTCCGAGCCCTTCTCATCCAGATCACGGAGGAGGTTAGCTTGGAGGATCTGCAGTATGGCCATAGAGTGGAGTGCAGAAGCAGCCTGTCCGGCGGCGGAGAAAGCGCGGCCGACGAGGGCTGATGTGGTCCTGCAAGCCTTAGACGGGAGGGCAGCCTTTGAGCGCCAACCAGAGGGCGGGCAAAGGTGCGCTGCGACCGCCTCTTCCACGGGAGGAATGGCATTATACCACTTCTCAGCGGCGCCGTCAACCTGTGAGAGCGTCGATGAGGCGTGTGAAGAAACTCTCGCGGAGAATGGAGCATTCCACGATTTAGAGAGCTCGCTGTGAAGCTCAGGCAGGAAGGGCGCGGTTCTGGCCGCTGGCTGTCGGCGGCGATGATGAAGGAAGCAGCCGTCGAGTCTGTTCAGTGCTGGCTCCTGAGGAGGAGACCAATCAAGGCCCAGCTGTTCAACAGCTCGCGTGAGGAGGCGTAAAAGTTCCGCGTCCTCGCCCGCTCGAGTACGGCCCGTCTCCTGGACTGAAGAGGAGGCAGTAGACCACTCCTCGCTGTCAGAGGCCAGGATGGAACAGCTGTCTGCGGCGCGTTCATCAAACTCGTCCGCCTCATCCCCTGAAGCGGCGGCGGCGCGGGCGGGAGCCGGCGGCTGCGCGGCCGGGAGGGGGGGCGGGGAAGGCGAGAGGGAAGCTCGAGGGAGAGGATCCGGCGAGCTTCGAAGCGCCTCGCCGGTCTCC
The DNA here is from genome assembly GCF_963993115.1 of Abramis brama. Lineage (NCBI taxonomy): Eukaryota > Metazoa > Chordata > Actinopteri > Cypriniformes > Leuciscidae > Abramis > Abramis brama. The sequence goes on along the minus strand of NC_139967.1, from coordinate 32,138,070 downwards.
GGTGGTCGCTGTGAGCGGCGCTTCTTTTTGCGCGGCCCAGCAGGGACAGGCGGAGCGACATCCTGGTCAAAAACTTCAAGTCGAGCCCGCAGGGTCGACATTGAAAGTTCCTCGCACTCAGGGCAGCCGCCCGTGGAGAGTGCGGTGGCGGCGTGCTCGCGGCCCAGGCAGAGAGCGCAGATGAGGTGGCGGTCTCCGTTGCTGAGCGGAGCGCGGCACGAGCCGCAGGAAAAACTGGGCATTTTGAGAAAAACGCCCCGTGCTCTTTTAGATAGGTAGAAAAGTGTGTCGCAGTAGGCCAACACACAGCAGTAAAAGGATATGACGCCGGATAGCGTAGCAGGCACGGAAGGCTGAAGGCGGCGAAGGCGGCCGGCTTCTTCAGGCGCTGTCCTAGGCTTGCTGGTCGCTGGTTTCAACGGCGGCGGCTCTCAAGATCCAGCGATGCGAAGAGCTTCGCTGAAGACAAGAAAATCAGATTTTTAGCCTGTGAGCACTGGTTATATACACGCTGGCCACACCCATTCTGACGGTTAGAAGGGTGTGGAGGGCGCGAAGCGCCCTCATTGGTGGCCACGTTTCAGAGTGCTCACTGATAGGCTTAAGCAGTTGCCGCCGAGCAGCCAATGAGCACGCTTATACAGCCTGCCTAGGTCTGCCGGCTGCCGCACTGCGTTGACAATGAATACAAAATTAAGGATAATTTTTTGGCTTCAGATCTCGAAGAAAGAAGACTTTCCCGATGCGTAAGCAACTTACGCAATACGAGAGAACCTCTCGTAAGAGAACTTCAGCTCCCCAGTTCACGAGCACTTCACCATTCCACATAATTTTCTTTTATTTTGATTATATGCCTACATGAGCCTTGCCTATGAACTCGGATTAGGACTGAGGCTAAAGTTTAAGTGAATAAGGCTGCATTTGTAGATCAAAGCAGATTAAGAATTGTTTCTGTACAAGTGAATTAGTCCCATTTATTATTATTCTTTTCCATAGGCTACAGTTGTTTGTTCATGCATTGTATAAGAACTACATCAACACTAACACATGAATTATGAGGATTATTTGTATTGCTTTGTGGTTTACAGAGCGCAAAGTGATTTATTAAATGAAAAAAAAACAACAAAAAAAACTGTCTTCTGGGACAGAAAGGCAGCTTTTCCACCTTTGACCACAAGATGTCGTTAATGTGAAACGTGTTGACAAGCTTCGAGTAATGAACCATTTAACGAAACAGTCGAGGGGGGAAGCCCCAGTGCTTCACAAAGCTTCATTTCACCACACCATCACTACAGGAAACTCAGGATCTTTATTAAACAAAACTACAAACCAAAACTCCCCCTGTGGGAAAACAAGACAGACATATGGCATATGGTATCAAACAAGAACACAAGGGAACATAGACATTAGACAACGAACCAGCACAGGACTGTAAACACAGGGAAACAAAAGAGGGTAACGAGAAAGGCAGGTGGGGCAAATGAATCAATAATCAGGTAACAAGATGGGAGGGGCTAGACAATTGACAGGAGAGCACATGGCACAAGGAAAAACATGACAAGCCATGTGCTCACAACAAACCAGACTATACCCAACGCATGACAGACCAGAGGGTTGTTCCATAAAACAAGATTAGAATACAAGCCAGGCTTATTTTGGTTAGTCAGACTTATTGTCAGTGGATTCTGTTTCATAAAGCAAACTTAAAATAGTTCAAACTCAGTTACCCTGGCAACTTATGCTGGGAAACTAGCCTGGTCCAGGGCAGGCTAACTGTCAGGCTAAGCCTCAGTTGTTACACAGATCCTCTAACACTGACCGACAAGAACACAATGATATTACCACTGACACTCTCTCATACCATTATGGGACTTTATTAACCACTATTACTCCAAAAATAAATACACAGTATACAGAAAATCAACTTAAATAAGGCTACAATGATAAATTAGACAATATAGACCTATATATATATAAATAATACAGTATATATATATATATATATATATATATATATATATATATAGATAGATAGATAGATAGATAGATAGATATAGATATATAAATAATACAGTATATAAATATACTGTATATATAGATAGATAGGCCTAAATACAATATATATATATACAGGTTTTCTTTTTTTACTGGCTAAATGTTTTGTGCCCAAGATTTAATTAGATTGTTTTATAGATTTATGAATACATTTCTCTCTGGTTTTGTTTGGCAGCTGTAGTACATGTTTATGATTAGAAGAACATTAGAACACAATCTAAAAAAAAGCTTTGTAAAGCAGAAGTTAAAATCACAAACTTAAAAATAAATAATTACAAAAGCACAGTATAAATTTTAACTGGTAAGATGAATCTGAGCTTAGTAATTGACAGTATATTAGCCTACATTTGATTTACCCCATTACAATAGTCCCTTTACAGTTATTGCTATCATAAAAATACACTTGTAGGTTTAAAATTCTAAATAAGGCACATCTAATGTCCAAATAACAAATATTTTTGCATATATATATATTGTATTTTTCCTTCTACTTTTTTTCTTTTGTGATAATAACCAAAAAGTACATAGTTAGACACTTTTACATATGATTTAAGGGGGAAAAGACAAAAAAACAATAAATAAATATTAATAAAAATTTAACATTCACATATTTATGTCAAACTCTTATAATGACACATAATTCCTAATAGTTATTCAAGTATTATTATTTGAATATCAAATATTCAATATTAAATAAGTAAATAAAAAAAGTAACAAATAACTAGAAATAAAAGGGAGGGAGGGTTATATAAAAATGTAGTTAATGTAGGCTAATATATATTCCTTTATTTTATGTAATATTCTTTGATTTTAGAGTTGCACATATCTTTTCAAAATGTATACATTTGCTCTTAATTTCATGTTATCCTCTCCATAATGTACTTTAGAAACTAAATCTACCCATTTAAAACTGGGGATTCTGGCTTTCTCCAAAAAAATATTGCATTAAAAGCTGTAATTCTCAGCATTCTAAATAAGTATACATCATCTTTATTAAGTAGCATAGGTCCTATACCCAAAACTATATTTTGTATCTTTATATATTTAGTTTCTTTAAAAAAATCTTCCCTGAATTAGGCTACTTCTGTTCACTGAAGTACTTCTGTTCGCTAGAAGTTTACGGCAACTTATCCAACATCCTAAAGATAAATTATTATAATTAGAAGATATTTCTAGTGTTATAAAATATCGCATATTAATTTTCCAAGCAAAATGTATATTTTAGTCAGAATTATTGCGCTCCTATTTGGCGCGCATGCGCGCAGCAGCGCTCGTTCAATATGAAGATTAGCAGCAAAATGGATACATTTGCATGACTTTCTAATATTTACAGATGGAGAATATAACTGTAAAATGTAAGTTTTGCACTGAAGGGAAAAAAAAACATGTCACAAACGCACAAAACAGCACAAAATATACGCTGTTTGATGGTGGATCGATTTGATCCACGATCGACCTCTAGGGCTGCTTCAGAAACGCGTGCACACGCAATTATCTAGACTAGATAAACCTGGATCAAATTAGTGAGATTGCGTGAACTTCAATTACCTTTTATGGAACCAGTTTAGCCCCAACTTATTTGTTAGGCTCATTCAAGTCCGGTTTTGGAGTTTAATCCCCGCTTTTCTAAGTGTCTTTTATGGAACAACCCTCGGGAATGCCAGAGCTCTGTCACCAACCCAAGATGTAACCCTAACAGAAGTGACAGAACTCTTGACAGTTTTATGTATTTTATCACTGCAAAAAAACAAACAAAAAAAAAACATGCAAAAGTTGATTCATGATTCCTTGTTGTTTGTGAACAATATAGTTTTTCATGAAGATAAATACATCTTTGTATTTTAACATTATAGTGAGACATTTTATATTTTATTAGTAGCCTAGTGTGATTGCGCTGTGTCATTTCCTGACACTAGGTGGCGTGCAATATTCGTTTTAGATCACATAATGTTGGCTGAAAGTCAAGCTTATTTACTGAAAGAGTACACTTATTTAACCTGGACATTTTCAGGGTGGATTTATTTATTTTTGTTGAGTCAATTTCTGTATAGACACATATCTTTCAAACAACAGAAATGTATAAAGTTAAAACAAAAATGTATAACTCTTATTTTGGACAACAAATATTGTAATAAATAAAATGTAGGCTATTTACAAAGCCCTGACCTGACATTTATTAAATATACCCTTGTTCTGAGATTAGTTCAACCTGTCATTCTGGCTTTACCGTGTTCACTTCTTTAACAGCTAATGAAAATGTGATATTTGAATTTTAGCTCGGAGTGTAGACATGATTCTACATTAAAAGATTACACAACAACACAACAACATCCCCATGTGACAACTGGCCTTGATCTCCCCTATATATTTATAATAAATGGGTGGATTGAAAGACCAACTGCTGAACCTGTCTAAAACTGTAAACATGAAAAAAAGGAAACGGTACTGATTTTCTTTTTAAACACAACATAATGCAAGACATAATTCAAAATATATGTAAAACAACTGTGAAAAGTCAGCACGGAAAATTCCTTCATAATAACACAGTACATTGTGCCCTGTTTTTACAGACTTTTTTTATGGAGTGTACAGTATTTTTTTCCAGTTTTAGCTGCTTGCCCAGCATTCAGGCCTCGGTTATACATTTTGTATAAACTTACTATATTTAAAAACTGGCCAAAAAAAAAAAGCAAAACGTCAAGAAGTGGAAGTATAAATGCTAACGTTTAACCCCACTCCCCTTTTATGTCTTCATTTCCCCACTCACTCTCTCCTACTTTTGCCTTCTCTCTTCACACACTTCTTCTAGCAACGCAAGGAGTGCAGGAAGCCCCTATATGTCACAGGTTACGTTTGTACCACAGTCACCCTCTGTGGTGTCAGTGACCTGTAACCACCTGCAGAAGAAGAGTCAGGATACATAAGACTTCATATCAATAATTGAAAGAAACTCTGCCCCCTCGTTTTAATTTATTGATAAGCCCACCTTGCAATATTCTTTAATTACTCGGCCACCTGCTTGCCCACCCTATAGAATGCAGAGGAAGCCATTACATGAAGGCAGAAAATGATCCGCTGCCTCAACAATTGTATCTTTGTGTCGCTAAGACTGCGAGTTAGGTGTTGGGTTTCATTAGTGCCCTCATGTTGATCATGATAGGGCACATTTCTTTGAAGATTATTGGCCTTGCTTAAACAATAGACCTTCACAAGCTGTACGGTGCGAGGTTCTTCTAGTTTGTCGATCACAGGTATTTAAAGAATCTCTCATTGTGCGCATCACATTGTGTTTTCAAGAAGGACGTGTTTGTCGCAAACCAAAGGTTGTTGTAGCCTTTTTAACAAACAAAGTTCAGTGTGTGTCAAGACTGAATTCAGCCATACAGTTTCTCTCATGCAAACAGGCTGCATTCTTGTCAGTTTCCACACTCCAAACAAGACTGACTTGTATAAAACATTTTGAATAATACTGGCAATACTTGAATTTCCAGAGTCACTGATGATCCATTCTTTGCCTGATGAAGATTTCATTGAGTCACATAATGTTCAGAAAAAGTCAATATAATCTAATGCGTTTCAATATTTACCCATGATTACTTTATTTTATTACCCTTTCATGATTTATTGCATAAATAATATTTGAACAATACCAGTAATGCTTGAAAAAGTCACTGACTAATCACTCCCTGGTTTCGTCTAAGAAAGATATCATTGACTCACATGATGCATACATCATAAGTCGATTATGTTCTAATACGTATCAATATTTACTCAAGGCAAAACATTCAAATCCTGTTTAACATGTTACTGCACTGGGTGGAATGTCACAACAGGATCTTGCTTTACATCTAGCTAGTCTGGTAGTATGTTTCCTAGTACAAACTGCCAAGTGGCATTTTGATGACTCTGAAGAGCTCATTGCTGCCGTGTTCTTTTTTCTAATCTAATTAAAAAATCAAATGTCCTTGGGGTGCACAAGCTTAGCCTGGAGGGTTGGCGAGTGCTGCGAACGAGCAAGAAGAATAAAAAGGCTCTTTGTTGCAGTTTGGTCGGTTGGCCAGGCTGACTCCGCGCACGATGCTGAGTGACGAGGCTTGTCTTGTTAGCTCTTGCGGTCAGCGTGGCTCTGCTCATCTGTCACTGACCCTGGAGCCTCCATCACCAGGCCCACAATGGACGTGATTATAGATATGATGACAATGTTCAGAGTCGGTCAAAGAGCACAGACTCAAACTTCTTGTTCATGGAAAGGGTTTGATTTTACACGACTTCTATTTTTATTGATTTTGTCAGTACTCTGGGAAAATATTGGTATAATGTGAAGTGAAAGATTGCCAAGAATACACATTGTGCGTCATTTCTGCAAGCAGTGAGGGCAATTGTCTGATTAGTGTGTTTACATGCTGGACAAAGCCAAGTAACAATCACATTACCAAGATCTGTTGGTCCGACTTTACAAAAGCTGGATTGGTATGATTTCAGTCGGACTAAAGCATTTACATGACACTTTAAAAGTCAAATTATTGTTACTTTGACTGAAATAGGGGTACATATAAACACACTCTGTATTTGTTCCACAGCATATTTGTAAGCACTTTGAAGAGCCTAAATATAAGATCAAGGCCCTGTTTCACAGACAGGGTTTAGATTAAGCCAGGATTAAGCCTTAGTTCAATTAGAACATTTAAGTCGGTTTTATAAGCATGCCTTGTGTGCATCGTGAGACAAAACAATGACACTGACATATTTTAAGATATGTCAGCACAAGTTACTTTCAGTTAAAACAGCTCAAACATACATTTTAGTCTGGCACTATAGGCTTAAGCCTTTTGTTAAACCGGGGGGAAAATTTAAGATTGTGAATTGACAAAAATCAACTTTTTTTTTACTTATATCAACTAGAAAAAAGGAACATAGTCCTTTGCTTCAAACAACTAAGAAAATTATTTTAAGATGTTTTTTTGGGACTTTAAGAGGCTGCCGTAGACAGAGAGGATGACAACTGACGGCAGTCAATTTAAATGAGTTTTCACACCAGTTTCTTTCTGGCAGTAAGGAAGCCTACACAAGGTTGTGCTAATAATGTCACATCCTTAAATAGCACTAGCATGAATAACACAGAGGTGTGGTCTCAGTGAAGGCTTGCACATCGTCGGTACAATGGATGACCCCTCATTTTGGACTTTTCTACCCTCAGGTTCTAAAGAAACTGTACTTAAGCTTTAGAGCCTGTCTTTTTGAGTATCACCCATGAAGGCTGGTGATATTTAGTCTGTGGTGATGTAATCTGTGGCAAATGCTTTGAGAGTGGAAATATTTAGCTTCTTAAACCATCCTGTCATAAAAAGGAAATGGGTGAGGTTCGTGGTTATGCTTCACTGTATGTGCTGTTGTGGTAATGCTTCATGAAACCATTTCCTTTTGTTCATCGTTGTTTTCAAAATGTCATATATACAAATATCTGAACACATGACTTAAAAAGCAAATGGTTCATTCATATTGTTTGCGTGTACTGATCCCAAACATACACTAAAAAAAAAGTCTGGAATACACTACACAACTTGACTTGGCAAGTTGGCATCTTGACTTGGTTACAGAGAAAAACTGGTCATCATACACTAAATGGCTGAGGATCACACAGACTTTCAAATTGTTCCGAACACAACAAACTCACACAGAAACATGCGGCTCAGTGCTAGGAGACGCATTACAAATTAAAACAACATGTTCTGAAATTGGCTCAAAATATAAAACATGTTTTATATTCTTATTTGACAGATTTTTAGTCTTTTGAAGCTAAAAAAAAAAAAAACTGAGTCTGTGTCCATCCTGAATTTCTGGGAAATCTGACAACCCCCGACTGCCCAAAATATGCTGACTGGCTCTGACTTTCCGCAATAGCATTCACTCATCCAGAGACTGCAAACCATGGTAAAAAACTGGGCAAAAGTCATGTACTGTTACTGCCTTAGACAAACAAGAAACATTTACACACATTCAGTCTCAAATCCAAACCACCCATATTTCATTAAGTTCCTTATATATACAGTAGAAATGGGGGGAAATTAATGTGACACAGTTCCTGACCTCTTGCAATTCTCTGGTTAGAATTCTATTCTATTGTGATAAAATTGTGACGTTTCAAATGCAGAAAAATAAGTACAGGGCCATAGCAACATATTGTTTTCTCATAAGAATTAAGGATAATTGGTCCCACTTTATATTAAGTGTCTTTAACTACTTTGTACTAACATTTAAATTATTAATTTGATACAGTGTACATATTGTGTACATACATTTGATTTTTTTACATTGTATTTATAAACCAAACTCAAAACAAACCAGATCGTGATGGCATGTAATTGCTGAAATGCTGTAATTTATGTAACATCTACAATTACACTGTTGACCCTTCCCTACCACCTTAACCAACCCTTAAACCTAACCAAACCTGTCCCTCATTGTACCTAACAATTTTGTAGTTAAAGACAGCTATTATAAAGTGTAACCCGAAAAATATCAGATCAGTTACAACACATTTGTTTGCTTCGTCTCAAAAGTCAACAAATGATACCATGCAAATGGTGTTTTACTTTCACAATAAATCCACAAAACCACTTATGCAAGTTGTTTTTCTGAATTAAAGTTCCTTATATCAGTTCATATGTGTTTTAGTTATGCCATTGCAGATCTAAGACTTTAGTGCATAACATGACATGGGAATAAAATGTTGGAATAGGTTAATATTTCATGTATTCAAATCATATTTGCATGTTGACTATGTGATCAGGTAGATGTGCCCAGGGCATCAGCAGCCTGCTGGAATTTACAATATATCTCTGAGTAGTTGCTGTCTGTTTCCTGTTTTCCATCAGTTTAGTTCCCATAACTGTTTTTCAAGCTGGCCTCCTTCCCCTCTTGAACCACAGAGACATTTATCCTTTATCTTTATCTAGAAGAGACTTCCTCATGCCAGACTTTTCAGGAAACACATTGAACTGACTTATCCCTGTTTCAGTTCAGAGAATGTTCCAGACTTTTTGTGAAGTAGATGTATGCGCCATTTTTTTGTACTCACAACATGTACGTGATCCATGAACTGGTAAGTCAAACTGTTGATCGCAGGGCAGTAACTGATATTAAGTAAATAAATCGAACACAGAGGGCTTTCTGTACTATTTTCATCAATGTGAGGTCTGAGACATAAGAAAAAACTGAGAGGGTTTTAATGGCAGGCGTCTACATTCCAGGGTGCATTAACTTACACTGTCAACACTATGACGGGGCCGCGTGGGCCGTTCGTACTGCATTTAGATTGAGGAAATAGAGCCTCGCTGGCTACCTCAGTGGTCAAACATGCTGTACAATCACGTCTTAGAGTGGAAACCTTTCAGAAAAGTAGGTTCAAGAGCTCTGTTTCCAACCCTCTGGTAACAAACACAGACAGACTGGCAGAGGCCAAACTCGGGACATTGGCGCTAACAGCTTAAAAAAAAAAAAAAAAAATGTTTAAAAAGATTTTAGAGTTAAAATGACTAAAATTTCTATTTGACAACATTCATTCAGTTTCCGTAGCAAAATACAAGCTACCTCTAAAAATGGCTGTTTTAAAATTGTCTCAAGGGACATATCAGTTATAAAAAAGTGGCTTTTGGGAATTCATTCAGTGTGTACACATGGGTGTCTTGTTGCAGTGAAAGTTTAGGTGCTTTTGTCTTGACTTGTTGAGCCAAGAAATTAAAGCTTACTTATTGGTCTTGCAACTCCACTTTAAAGACTGCTATGAGCTTTGACTCAACAGACTGTGGATTCAACACTCTCTAAAAAAAAATGGTACAGAAGCTGTCACTGGGTTGGTACCATTTTAAAAGGTTCTAATATGTACCATTAAGGCAGTAATATGTACACTTTTGGTACCAGATTTGTTACTTTGAGCCATGCACTCTTTAGGTACAAAGGTGCACCTTTTAAAAGATCTGTTTAAATAAGTGATTTATAAGATAAGATTAACCTTTATTGTTCTTGTATATCTCAGCATGAAATTTGGAAGCACTGCTGCTAATGCTATCGATGTTGTCATAAAACAAACATATAACCATACCAAAATACAATTAAACTAAATTAATATTATGCAGTGCAGTAGTGGAAAGAAACTCAACAGGTGCAAATTTCATAAGCCTACTTTAACTATGAATAATTAAGAATTGTTATACTATCAAACAAGCAGGAGTGTTGTTTTGAATATCTTATAGCACATGATGATATTCAGGCCAACAGCATGATTGCGAGTGTAAAATTGTTTGTGCAACAGTTCAATAAACAAGAAGCAAATATTGAGCAACTTACATTTTAGACACAATATTGCAAGTTACTTTTTAGCTATTTTTGCCAACTAACCAGAGTTTAATTAACCGTCACTCATTTCAGTGCAGTAGTGCAATAGTGGAGTTCCCGAATTAGTCAAATAGTTTGTGTATGAGTTATTAACACTTTTACAAACACGCAGCTGCTTGTTTCATGCCTGAATGAGTGAAAAATCTGTGTTTTAAATGAATCAGTTCAGTGAATTAAATGACTTAACTATAAAGACTTATCATGTATCGCCACCTACTGGTGTAATAATATAAAACACAGAAAAAGTGACTAAATATCAGAATATACAGTATGTCTGGAAAGTGTATATACAAATTCTAAAGACAGAAATAGTAAGAGTAGTATGGTATGCCATCCAGAATTTAGCTTCTATCATCACTTATGCAAAATCACTTGCACATCAAGATCAGAACAAACAGTTGCTTAATATTTACATCACTTATAGACAGTATTTTAAGTACACAGGTCTGATTCAATTACAATAGCTAAATACCTTTATTTGAAAGAGTAAATATAGAATGTACATAGAGACCATCAGATATTATGAAGTCATTTTAAAATGACACAGCATCACCCTGGTATTGATAAAGATATTGTTTTGAAATGACTATTAAAAATCCACATAACACACTTAAAAAGCCAGAAAAAACGGTAAATATGAGTGCACTACACAGAATATCATTTTTCAGCTCTCACAACTCTCACAGCTGAAACCCTACGAACGTTCCCACATATAATGATTCAATAAAAAATAGAATGAAAAAGAGGGTATCCATGCATGTGACAGTATTGGTTTAAATACATTCAAATATATAAATATTTTGTTGCTCAAACACCTATAAATTCATATTTTGGACGGATTAAAAAAAGATGAAGCTGGAAGGCACTTTCAAACTGACCTAACATAGGTGGATGGTAACATTTCAAAATTGAAAAGGAATAGCTTGGTGATAGTCCAGCTAACCTTTCAATCAGCTGGTACTTTGAACAGATATACGTGCAGCATCAAACATACATATTTTAACCCATTTTAAGACACTCTTTTCATGCATTGTTGACGCTGTTTCTCCTCAAGTTTCTCTTCAAGACATTTAATAATGACAGGGTCAACTCTGGGATCAAACTTGTTTGCAAACCAGTGGCCGTCCTCCAGAAGCCACCGGAGCTCTGCTGCACCATAGATGCAGACACTGCGTCTGTGTGTGCCAGTGCACTGTGGATACAAACGGATTTCAAGATATTTCCATTTAACCAAACGTGTCCTACTCTTTATATCTGACACATCAGGCTCAGATCTTTGTAACTCCCCAGGAACTCCAGGCACTCTAGCCATGGTTGCCCAAAAGTGCTCATCAGGAGAATATGTGTCAGCTGACCACTGCAGAAAATCCTTTGCAAGTTGATTGTTCATAGCGTACGTCACAAAATCCCGTGTCAACACAAAGTAGGCACTCCCAACAAACATCTCGATGTCATGCGGTGGTGGGTCTTTAGGATTGGAGGTTTTAACCGGCATTTTCTGGTATTCATATGCTACATCTTTCAATTCATACTGAAACTGGAATCGCTGCCTTTTCAGTTCGCTGGGCCTGCTTGATTCGAGCATGTTTGCACCATTCAGTTTCCTGAGCTCAGCCACCAGCTCATAATTGGACTTCAGTGGGAAGTCTTGGCCACACAAATTGATGGCATATTTCCATTTAACCTCTGAACTCAGCAGGTCTGAAAGGCAGTTGAGATCTGCATTAAGTCTTGTAATGTGTGCATACTGAACAGACTCGATTTTAGATGCTATGAAGACATTTGGAAAACATTTCTCCAAGTTCTTCAATGCTGCAATAAAATCTTTCGATGACTTTTGGTCATAATGAATGCAGTAAATATTTTGAGGTGTGTAAATGGCTCGAAGAATCCTTTCCACCATTGCACTGTTCTTGTGCACCACCAAAGAGTATGCAATTGGAAAGCTGCATTCCTCATCAGTTACAAAGATCTCATTATAGCCCCTTTTTTCGATGTAGTTTTTGCAATCTGCAGTGAAAGAAACAATACTCTTATCATCAACTTCCACAATATTTTTGCGTCTTATCTCCAACGACTTGCCAATTTCCACTGGTTCCAGTTCATAAATGGCTGTGCAGTTAATGCCATTCAGAGGCTGAGGTTTGAGTGATCTTTGTTTAGCTCCATAGGGCTCAATGTAGATACTGTCGTCCACTAAAATATTTCTGTACACCAGCAAAACAACAAACAGTGACACAACAAACACATAGAACTTGCATCTTAACCAGTGTAAGATAGCACATCTTCTTTTCATTCTGTTGGAAAAGTACATACAACTAAGTGTTAGAAATAAAGCTGGCATGTATACTAATCTTCTGACATGAAACGGTATCATACTTGGTTGTATTACATAATTCAGCCTAACTGAAGGGGGATTTGCTTACCTTGCACACTGCCGGTCTTTTGTTTTGTGCCACTGCCATCAAAAATTACAATATATGAACCTGTGACAAAGAAAGCATAACATATAGCCTAAATGTAAAAACCTTGTGGTTTCTAAATGTATTCGTTACCTAATAATGCAAAAGTTGCCGCACTGAGGCTGTTTGGAAAGCTTTAAAGCGCACGAACCGCATAGATTGAACAAAGCACACTACATATTTCCATCAACTGCCCGAAACGCAAGAAAAGCTGACTTGTTATAGCCTATATCCGCAACTCTATTCAAACAATTGAATTACTTAATATAGAATACAAATAAAATACTGCATAACTACAACACCTTTCCGCGTTTTGTGTGTAAATAAAACAAAATGAAAAGCGATCGAAATATTAATTAAATGTCTTATCGATCTCTAAAATGATCTATCGAGTTCAGGATACTTACGACTGCTGTTAAGACTGCGTGACTCGTACCGTCACAATCCGTTTAAGATGAGTAAGTTCAGGAACCGCTGCCTTCACTTTCAGTGACTGAAGAGAGGCAGTTTGAGGCGTGAACGCCAGTAAAGTCCAGTCCGCCCACTCATACTGGGGCTTTGTCTTAAAAGTTAACTACACAGCATTTTTTGAACATCGCACACACACACCAAACAAACTCAACTTAACCTGATCGAAACCCGCCTATAAAGGCGAGGGTATAGCCTACATACCAGTTTTTTATTTATTTAGTTTTTTTTATATTTTTTTATTTTAATATCAAGATCATCAACTTATCAGTGTACAAATGATCGGTGTACAAAGACGTTTCACACACATATTCAACAATGAAAAAAAAGATAAAACTTTTACACTTTATAAACTTTTGAAACAAACATTCTATAACACTAGAACGGTCTTCTCTTGATGCTCTTAGAGCTTGCGCTACACAAGCAACTAAGTGCCAAAGGTCCACTCCTCACTCTGTGCGAATAAGTCCCAGTATCTGTTCATCATATGGCTTGGAAAAAACTCCTCATCGCTGACCAAGTGAATCGACCTGATGTTCATGAATAGGCCTACGTCATTTCTGGATGGGTCTATAACAAAATGAATAAATGAATGACTTATTGAACAAAATAGTATTAACTACATAAATTACATTAATATTTCTAAAGGTATTTTAAGTTTAGAAAACATTTATGGCATGCTGTTACCACGTAACCAGGGGTTAAATTGGGCCGGGGCCTTCCTGGGCCGAACCCCGGCACTTAGGCTTACCAGGAATAGACATTAACGCTTGTCCGGGACAAGTGGATTTTTTGAATGGGAAAGTGAATTTTTTTTTTCTAGCCCGACCGGACAAGTAGCCTGATTGACATCAATACCAAATAATAACACAAAATACGAGAGTGAATTTATTGTCATTTGTTTATTTTAACTTTATTGTTAAAAATGATTTTATTACAAGTGGCCAGTGGCGACTGATAGTGGATATAATATGTATAATGTAGGCCTACTGACAACAGGTTGCGCTCTTGAGGCTCGCGCATCCTCTCGAGGAAACAAATGCGCACAGCACACACAAAGAAACCCAGTTAACATACTGCCGTAACAATTCTAAATGTGGAGTTTTATATTTATAACATATGATAAGCAACATCACACAACCAAGAGTGCTGTCTTCCTGAATACCATCATGAATGAAAATGTGACACTGATTTCATACAACAGTTGATTAAACAAGTAGTTAATATTAAGTCACTTACATTTAGGCACATAATTGACGGTTTTTGTTCTGTTTCAGCACCGAAAATAGTTCCAAAGATCACAGCAGAACCACAGCGCATCTAACAGCAACACTTTACTAAATGATTCAGCGTTTTGAACGAATCGATTGAGTCTAAAGGCTTGTTCGACTTGAACCGGCGCTGCACAGACCGATCGGTTTATGACTTCAAAATTCCGCGAGCAGAGCCGTCTGCTCTCTAATTGTTCTCATTGTACTTTGATGTCTTTCACCGATCGGTCTGTGCAGCGACCAAGTCTGTCTGTCAAGTCGACCAAGCCTAAAGATTTTATGAACCATTCATAAACCGCCTCATTCTCATCCGTCTGAACGAATCGTTTGAATTAAAAGACTCAATGACTCACTCATTAAGACGGTCATCTGCCGCCACCTACTGGCAGTTGTTTAAAAGTATAGCCCCCTCCCCCCCAACATTTCTTATTTGAATATTCAAAAACATATTTAAAGAATCTGATAACATTATTTAATGCAGTTGTACAAATATGAAGATTTTAATATGTAAAAGCTGATAGAACACTTATGAGTATATTGCTTCAGAATAAATAATATTTACACCACCACACATTGGCGTCGGAAGAAAAAAAAAAGTGGGTGGGTCCTCCCCCAGAAAAATGTTACTGGAGTAAATACCATTTAATTCTGGTGCCTTTTAATTAAGTAAACTAAACTCCACTTAACGTCGGGCGGTTCTTTGCCTCCACGTCGTGCATTAAATGCACAGCTATCCGTGGATTATCCCCATAATACGGTAATTTGCCAGCAATGACAACTTAAAGCTGTTATTGATGTTTGCAACGCAATATTTGACTGGAAAGGTACAACGGGCGGTTACTTTCGTCAGTTGCGGCTCGTTGAGAAATATAATGTAGCGATTCAGCGGAAATGGAGTTTAATTAATTAATTCTAATTAAAAAAAATATTTATTTTAATTCCTCAAGTGGAATGGATTTGACTGACGGCGCTCTGAAAAGCGAACAGACAAATGCGCTGAATTAGAGACGTTAAAAGTGAGTGGGTATAATATCATTGATCTTAAAAAGTGGATGGGTCCTGTCCTCCTGTCCCACCCATATACAATGGTTCCGACGCCCATGCCACCACACACACACAAAAATTGTTTCCTAGACAAGCAACCATCCGTCAAGTGTCGAGCCCTGTATTTTGTATTTCTATTCTCTCCTTTAATGGTAACAACATCATTCCTATATTTTTGACACAAAGGAGAGGGCACAGACGTACAGGAATATTTTATTGTCACCAGATGTAGCTTTGCATTTTCATTGCTAAGGGCTCTCTCAACACACACACACACACACACACACACACACACACACAAAACATCCCAATTTAACCCTTGAATGTAACATATATATATTTTTTAAAATTGAACTGTATGCTTCCATTGCATGGAGATTTCTGTCAACAGTTGATTAGAAGAACTGGGGGAGTTTCTGTGGTAACTGAAAGCACGTCACAGATCCGGTTTGTGCATGTTTTTGCATCTTTTAAAAGATATCTGATTTAGATAAGATAGGGATGTATGAAACGGAAAATATGATCTTAAATTACTTTTTATAATTATATTTATAAATATATAAAAAAAATTATACTTTATAATTTATTATAATTTTTTTTTTAAATAGAGTAAATTATAAATTAGTCTAATGTGGTTAGGGAACTAGGAGTAGTGAGGCTGGTCCACGATTGAGTGACTTAGCTGACAAACCTTTTACAGCAGGTTCTGGTGTACTGGTGTTGCAACACTGGGGTTCTACTGATCTCTTGGGTGTTTTCTCTCTATTCAAATCACTTGAAATGTAATTCCACAGTGACTTTGATTGATACATAACCTGTCAAGATAAGAAAAAAAAAACGTATGAGGTTTCAAGGTCACTAATAAACCATAAAAGTACTGAGCTCACATTAGTGAGAGTATTCACATTAGATCGTTTTATTGTCTTATGATTGCTTTACAATTTTAGCCATGCATCAGAAATCTAATTGCAGATATTAGCCTAACACTTCAAACGGCTGTCTTGTAGGCCTACCTTTTTCCAGGCAAAATCTGAGGTAACAGGAACCATGGATTGACTCTCTGGGACTGATTCAACCCATTGTTCTGGAAGAAGGAAGACTCTCCCACTGGCATCTCTGATAGATCCATTTTCCAAAAGAGAGGCCTTGTGGCTACAACCCTACATATTTCAATCAGAGCTTTAAAAATCCTATAAAAGTCACCAAACTAACTTTGAAATGGTCAAATGGCAACATCTTGAACAGCACAAATGATTTATTAAGTACTGTACCTTAAGTGTCATTTCTAAATTATCATCCCCATGTCGAATGATTCCATCTCTTATAAGGCAGGTCAACTTCCGATTGCCACTAAAATCAATCTTTGGTCCCGCTGACTGTAAACACTGATCTGTTGAGGATAACGGTAAATAAATAAACTTAATACACATGTATTAAACATATCCATGAACCCCAAAACACACCCCAAAAAACTTTTTGTTTCACAGAAGTCAGATTTGGAACAACATTAGGGTAAATAAATTATGACAGAATTTTTACTTTTCTGTGACCTCTCTTTAAGAAATGAGCCATTTTTGCTCTTTCTCAATTTCTTCTACATTTACATTAACATTTAATCATTTAGCATACGCTTTCATCCAAAGCGACTTACAAATGAGGAGAACAATAGAAGCGATCAGACCAACAAGAGGGCAACAGTATACAAGTGCGGTAACAAGTCTCGCAGTTAGTCTAGCAGAGAGTCTCGCAGTTAGTCTAGCACAGTACACACCCTAGCAACGAAAAACCACACTAAAATCTAATGAGAAAAGAAAACTCTTACAAGCTGATGTCCTCTCCTGTTGCTTTACTGCTTCTTCTTCTGCTTCTTCTATGCAGAGACTTTCACCTGGCTGCATGTGCTGAGGTCCTTGTTTGGAAGTGCCAGTTGTCCGGGCAGGTTTACGAAAAGGTCCTTTAAATGTCAAAAGCAGCTCTTTGACGCTTTCATGTGCTGCGAGGTCTATTGCACTCTGTCCCAGTATATTCTTGTCATGAGGGCTTGAGCCAAACTGAAGGAGAAGCATCACGATCTATGCATAAAACATCAAGATCAGAACTTTAACTGCTTTTGAAAATGCATTCACATTTTAGTACACACTGATGGTGTGAATGAGGTGGTGAAATGGTGGTGGTTAACTGGAGATCAGGTTGAAAACTGTAGAGAATAATACTGGAATAGTAGAGGTTCAGTTGCAATTACATAATTCTGGCTATAACAGAGGTAGTCATATTGGCTTCAGAAGAATCTAGTGCATGAGTTGCATGGGTAATTTTTATATAGCTCATCAGCCAACGATCACTGTATGGAAACATGCGTAACAGCATGAAAGTGAGTAAATGATGACAGAATAATTTTTTGGGGGGGAACTACCCTTTAACCACCACACTAGAAAAAGTAAAGCATTCTGACATTTTAAATTGTGACGGATTATTACAGAAATATAGAAGCAACCTCATATGTGCCTGATTGAACAGCATCATGCAGTGGGTTACATCCATTTAGCCCTCTGCTGGTGACATCGGCACCTGCTTCCAAGAGCAGCTCCACCACATCCACAAAACATCTAGAACAGGCCTCATGAAGGGCGGTCCATCCTGTCCACCCAAAACATTGTGTAAGCATTAAATAGATCAAAGGTAATAATGAAGACATAACAAGGCAAGAATTTTCCCACCTGCATTATCTGTTATATTAACATTTATCCCAGCTTCTATCAAGCATTTGACCAGTTGCAGGTCTCCACTTATGCATGCCCGGTGAAGACGAGTCTCTCCTAAACCATTTGTCTTGTGGAGAGATTTCAGGGAAATCTGCACGACCTTCTTTGATACTGTTGAGAAATAACAATATATAAAGTAACATGTTCTCAATTGTGATGATAATACTTGATTAACTGGAATTACCTGTATTCAATGCACCTGGGGCATTTTTTCGTTGCAATTTTTTTTTTCTAAACCGCCTTTTCTGCCGTTTGGACATCTTTTTCTGACTTGTTAGTTCACCAGTGTTGAAAAGCCCTTTGATTTCCAGAGCTATGTGTGGATCCTGTTTTAAATGTGCTTTTTCTTCAGTGTTATCCAGTGATGGATGTGTGCACAAATTTTCAGGAAGAAGCGGACTTAAAACACTCACTGAGGCCACTGTGTCTGGTGTACCCTCCATGTTCTCTGCTTCGTTTTCACTATGCCTCTCTTCACAACCAGAGACTTTAGGCTGAATTGATGTGACGGCCACATCCTTAATGTCAGTAGCGTCGGACCATTCCACAACAGTGCAGTCTGAATCAACTGAATTTTTAAACGGATCACCCTCAGCAAAAAAATCAGCCCTGTGAGAATTTTCAGGATGTTCTACATCTACTCTAGCGCAGGAAAAAATTGGTGAAACGGCACATGCATTGGCATGAACTTCAGGAACATCAATCACTAGTTCATTAACTGCCCCCCTGCAGAAAGAATGTGGTTCTGCTTTAGGTCCATCAATGAGATCTATCGCATTTAAAAAAAATGTGTCACCTTCTAGCTTTTCATATTCCATGCCAGGATTTTCAGAGTAGATCTTACTCATTTGAGTCTTGCCAGTGCTAAGTGCTGTCTCCGTTATCTCTACCACCCCCTGCTGGTTTTGAACAGTGACCACATCTGTTTCTTCATCCTGATTTAGAGGATTCTCTAGGAACAGTCTATTAGGAGAATGCAGTTCTTGAAGGCTGATCTGCGTCAAGTCATTATGTGGTGTGTTTATTAAGGTTTTTGACCAGCCAGATGTATTATCCACATAAATGGACTCAATGGCAGGGCTGGTTGATTGCACAAATGGTCCTTTTGATGTTTCAGTATCTGCCAGTTGTTTGTTGGCTTTGTCAAATTCCTCTAATGGGTCATTTATTTCTGAAAACTCCGGACTGCAGGTTAATCCTTGATTGTGGATTTTGCTGAGCAGAGGCAGTGAAGCAGAGCTGCTCGAGTCAAACAGTTCCTCACTCTGTAATGGTGATTTCACCATTTCTACAGATGAATGTACATTAACGTCTTCCTTGAATTTACCTTGTAAACATGAGTCAATTAGTTCATTTAAATGAGGGGACAGTAAAGAAATGCTACACTCTTGACTGCTTTCATTGTTGGTGTCAGAAATAAACACTGTTTCAGATGGAACCTTCTGGTAAACATCAAGAGCTGACTGTTCATCTTGGCTTGCATCTTCATTCTGTTGAAGTGAGGGGCGATCAACATCTTTTACAATTTCAAAAACATGTTTCAGATCAAAGTTGAGCAAGTACTCCAAAAAATCATTTTGTATTTGATTGTTGTATGTTGTTCTTTTGATCCGTTTCTTAGCCATGGCAGAGTCATCATCATAACTAATATCAGACCCATTCAATACCCTCTTTCCTGCTGACATGGCTTTAGCAGAGCAAACATTGTATGAATCTCCAATTGTGCTCTGACTTGGATTTCCCTCGAGTCCAATAAATGGATTTACCTTGAGTCCATGAAATAAAAATGTAGATCAGTTTTGGATTACAATGCAAAATTCATATGACAGACTTTGGTTTAAAAGAAACCACTCACTGAATAGCTGTGGTCATGGAAAGAACGTGAGCTTGGCTCCTCAGCTACTGAATTGGCATCATTCATCAGAGTTTCACCAGCCTCCCCTAAGAATAATACATAGAAACAAATAAAGATAGAATAAAAAATAGGGCTGTCAAAATATATATATTTTTTAATCGTGATTAATCGCACCCTTATGTGCGATTAATTGCACAATTATCATGAAATTAAGCATACATCATTTATCTTGTTTAACAAGGTCATTTTGTCATCATTTGCTATATCCAGAGAAGTAAACCATCTGATTGAAGGGTGACTCTCGCAAAACTGTATTTTCTGCAAGATTTTTTCAAGGTAAATTTAGGTGTAAAAAAGGACAATTGGAGAATCCAAAAGGACACCAAATAACCATATAAGGAGCCCAAATAATTTATAAATGTATGTACACCAAAGCACCCTTTAAAAAAACATTTCAGAATTCAGTGTATAGTATGTGTACAGTGCAAGAGCAAAGTACTTATTTAAGTCAAGTTGCAGTACCGAACAGAACCCCATGTATGCGCATCAATGTAACGGACTCACACATTCTTAATGGTTTGCTTCATCCAGCCGAGAAATGTAGTTTGCTATCATCTGGCCATACAGCGGTGGGATGTTTTGGTGTTCCATACAGACTGTATTTCAAACAGCGCAATACGTGAGGGCTTGCGCACTTCAGAAACAATGAAAGAATATGACAGAGCTCGTGTTTTAAAGCGAAACACACACTGGAATGAATAATTCACTGAAAACGCAACGTGAGTCTCTATTCTCTCTGCCATTTCTGATGTAACCAGCCTGGTTCCCTTTCGAGGGAACTCAACGCTGCGTCATGATGTTGACGCTAGGGGAACTCCCCCAGGCATGAAGCATGTGTGGAAACACGGCAACTGATTGGCAGATGGCAGCCCTATAATGTCACATGGACCACCCGTGAGTATAAAAGGGTGCCTGCCTTAGACGTCATCAGCTTTTTTGTTTTCAGGATCTGCTCAATAAGCGTGTGAAGATTTCGCCTGCCAATGTAAGAGTGAGTACTTGAGGGAGCCGTTTATGCATGCGTTGTGACGAGTCGTGGTGGGGAAGCTCTTCTCTCGCTTGATTCTGTTCTTTAGAGATTAGAATTGAGCGTCTGCACCTCACGTTTTTGACCCTGCATTGCCATGGCAGCACGGTAGTTCTGATCGTGGGGACTGCGGGTATAAAACTGGTGGATGAGTTTGACAGGACAGTTTCCCTTCTTCATGCTTTCCCAGTTAGCTCCATTGGTTTCATGGTGAGGAAGCCCGCTTCAGCTGCCACTTCCTCCTGAATGAGATCATTTTGTGGATATCTATTTCTAAAGGATTACAGTATATGCGGAAAGAGTTGAGCCTCCTCTGCCCACATACAATTCTGTGAGCATTAATTTCTTCCCGTGTTTCCACATTAGGGGAGTTGGGGCCTAATGGTTAATGGTCAAGAGTCTGAGATGGATCGCTGGTTTGATTCTCAATACAGGCAGGAAACGACTTAAGGCACCTAACCCCTAATTGCTCCCTGGGTGCCACAGTGAATGGCTGCTCACTGCTTTTAGGTGTTTGTGTCTACTGGCTTGATGCGTGTGTGTGTGCACTAACTTGGATGGGCTAAATACAGTGGACAAATTCTGAGTATGGATTACCATACTTGGCCTTCACGTCACTTGCGCTGGGTTGAGAGTTGCCTGCGATTTATTGACTTGTCTGCATCTTGCAGCTCGTGCTCCATGTTTTCTTGCACATCGCGGCAGTTTCGATCAGCTGAGAGTAGTATAGGCGAATGTTATTCGCTTCTTCCACTGTGGGGTATCATTCATAACTGCCAAAAGTTAGCAGTTCATGACCTGGCATGTGCGCTAGCAGGTCTGGCCATGGGGCTCTGCAGTAGGGCTGTGCAATTAATTGAATTTCGATTTCGATTTTGGCTCCCAACGATCACCAAAATAGTACAATCGAGTAAAAACGATTATTTTGCTATGTTCTGTTTTGAAAGAACGCTCTAATTTTGTCTTGTGTTCTGAATGATGCGCACACACGCACATCCGTCCCTCACGATGCCATAAACTCTCTCAGCTTGAATGTTTAGACTGATAAGACTTAAAAAGAAGTGAAAATGATCAACTTTAGTTACAATGCAATGCTGGCATGATTGTGCAAGTAACAATTCCGTCATGTCCCGAGTCCTGACTCCTAAACGCGAGAGTGTAGTTTTGACGCTTGCCTTGTCCAACCCATTTTGAGAGACCGAGAGAGAGAAGACGCAGCGCCGCTGAACACTCACGCGGTTTGTGAAATTGCGTCTTGGAGAATTTTTTTTTATTATTGATTTGATTTTATAATCTGTATGGATTCATTTAGGCTACTCATACAATCTACATGCTAAAGTGAATCAATGTTTGTGGGGGAATTCCCTGCATTATAAGTGCTAGACCTGCGGGGATTATTAAAATACTCATTGAAGTATTATCGGTTATATTATTTATTTTAATAGTTCAAAAAGTACAATCAATGTTCAAATTTCGATTTTTTTTAAGAATTGTTGAAAGTTGTCTTTGGTAACAATTTACAATAAGGTTCATTAATTAGCATTAGTTAACTACCTTAGTTAACATTAACTAATAATGAACAATACTTCTACAGCATTTATTAATCTTAGTTAATATTAATTTCACCATTTACTAATACGTTATTAAAATGAAAGGTTGTATTTGTTAACATTAGTTAATGCACTGTGAACTAACATGAACAAACAATGAAGAGCTGTATTTTTATTAACTAACATAAAAAAAATATTAATAGCAAATGGGAATTATTGGAACTAACAAATGTTAGTTAATACATGAACTGATGTTAACTAAGTCATGTGAAATAATCCTGTTACATAATCGTGATTTCAATACTGACCAAAATAATCGTGATTATGATTTTTTCCATAATCGAGCAGCCCTACTCTGCAGGAAATTTGCTCAGCAACACTGCTGGAGTATGACAGTGTTTCCTGACCCCTTTTTTTCTTAAAAAAACAGAGAAAAGAAAATTGACGAGAGGTATATATACCTCCTGATATCAATTGAGTTGACTAGATGAGCTCCTCCCATGACAATTAGGTTAATTATCTGAACGTGCTTCTCCTGAACTTTGTTAATAAAACATAATTTAATGATGCTATTTCAGTAATTTATTTGCATAAAATTATTTTAATGCATTAATGATTTTGAATTAATCGCAACTGATAAAGCATTAACGTTGACAGCCCTAAAAAAATAAAGGCAAAAAATAATTTTCCCCTAAAACTGTTGTATTGTGTGCTTACAAATAATTTTTATTGCAATTACAAATTTTAATTGCAAAATTGTATAACACTGCTTACTTCACATAACAAAACAAATGTAATTAGCATACAATTTTTTAATTCTAGCTGGACATTCACTGTACACAAATAGCAGCTGCAAATTCATAAGGAAAACTGCAAAACTTTGAACATATACCAGATGTCTATACATTTTGTAATTGACTACTAAGGCGATGACATAACTTCCACCAAAGCATGTATTATCACAGATAGCATACAGCCCAAATGATGTAAAAAAACATAAGAGAACTAATTTCCAAAAAAAATAACCCAATATTTAAGTGTCAAATGTCAACTGAATGAACTTATCAGATATTTGACAATACATAGAAACATCTCTATTGCTCTAGGAACCAGAGAAATCTTGAGTGGCACATAGAGTCCAATGCTCTGGTGATGATGAATTATCTTCGATATAGTCCACTGTAACATCACTGTCTAGGCAGCTGGAGGTGTCTGATCCCTCACTCTCTTGATCGTGAACCGGAGAGGGACCCTGGTTACAGAAGTCCTGTCCTTGGTCTCTCACAAGACACAGTACATTTCTGCAAGTCTGAGGTGATGGTTCCACTGGGAAATGAGGACACACAACACCCCAATTCAGACTGAGCTGCACATTTCCATTCATATTTAGACTATAATCAGTGTTAGGGAGTAACGGAATACATGTAATGGATGGTGTTACGTAATCAGGATATAAAAATCTGGTAACTGTAATTTGTTACAGTTACATCAAAAAATTAAGTAATCAGATTACAGTTACGTTTAGTAAAAAATGGAACTACTATCAGGATTACAATGGTTTTACTTTAAATAAATTAGTATTTTGACATAACGCTATATTGACAATAGTGATGCGCGGATTTCGACTATATAAAAAAAAATAAAAAAATAACATTCCAATTAATTACGGGTGGGTCGCGGGCCAATGAGAAATAAATCATGAATGGTTTGAATTTAGTAAAGACACAGAACACTCATTTCACGGTAAAACGCAACAATCGTGCGCCATTCTTTTACTTTTGTTTTCAACAACAATGAATATCTCTTCAGGGAAAACCAATTAAGGAAAACATATGCCTAATACGGTGGCCCAGTAACAAAGAAATCTAATCTAATCTAAGTCAAACAAGTCAACAAAAACAAAACAAACCAAAACACAATGGAAATAAGCCACAACAAAATAAAGCCACAACACAACAAAATAAAGCCACAACACAACGGAAATGTTCCTGACCACTAGAGGGCTCTCGGAGCATGGTAAACTTAGTTTTCCTTTCCATTGTTTCCATCTATAGAGTCGGCAGTCTTAAAAATATATCAACACCACGATTAGTTCTCTTACGAGAGGTTCTCTCGTATTTGCGTAAGTTTAGCTTACGCTACGGGAAAAGTCATCTTTTCTCGAGATACTAAAGCCAAAAATTATCCTTAATTTTCATATATTGTCCACGCAGTGCAGCAGGCAGCTAGCAGAGCTAGAGCGAGCAATACTGCGCGCTCATTGGCTGCCGCGCGGCAACTGCTTTAGCCTACCGGTGAGCCCGGCGTGACGTCACGCCCAATGAGGGCGCGCGCGCCCTCGCGCGTCACAGCCCGCCAGAATGGGCGGCGTCAGAGTGTATATAAGGAAGGCTCGGAGGCTAAAACTCTGATTTCTGTCTCTTCAGCGAAGCTCTCTGCATCGCTGTTCTCCGAGAGAAGCCGCCGCCGTCGAGAAAGCATCGAGCCAGCGTAGGACAGCGCCTGGAGAAGCCGGACGAGTTTTCGCCGCCTTCAGCCTGCCGTGCCAGCTCAGCTATCCGGCGACATATATCCTTTTCTCTGAATTGCATTGCTTGTTTTGTGTGTGTGTTTCGCTACACGCGACACTAAAAGAGCAGAGGCGTTTGTTTTAAAATGCCTCGTAATTCCTGCGGCTCGTGCCGCTCTCACCTCAGCGATAGAGACCGCCATGTGATCTGCGCTCTCTGCCTGGGACGTGACCACGCTGCCGTTGCCATGGCTTCGGGCGGCTGTGAAAACTGCGAAGAACTGCCGATGTCGACCCTGCGGGCTCGACTCGCCTTGTTCAACGCTGACCCTGCTCCAGTCTCTGCGCCGCGGAAGAAGAAGCGCCGCTCCCAGAGACCACCGAAGCCCGAGACGCGAGTCAGGCTTTCGCCGGAGCTCCTCCCGCGAGCCTCGCTCTCTCCCTCTCCGCTTCCCGACGCGCAGCCGCCGGCTCTCGCCCTCGGTGCCGTCGCCTCAGGGGATGAAGCGGATGACGACGCTCTTCTGGACAGCTGCTCTCTCCTGGCATCAGACAGTGAAGGGTGGACCGGTTCTCACCGCTCCGCCCCTTCCTCTACACGCGAGTCTGGTAGGACCCACGCCAGTGTGGACGCCGAGCTTCTCCGCCTCCTCACTTTGGCCGTTGAGAACCTGGGCCTCGAATGGTCCCAGCCTGCGGTGCCCGCACCGAACAGGCTCGACGGGTTCTTCCTACCCAGCCGCAGCCACTCGCCAGCGTCCAGACCAGCGCCTTTCCTTCCTGAGCTCCACGCGGAGCTCTCTAAGTCGTGGGACGCTCCAGTTTCAGCCAGACTCCGCTCTCCAGCTTCGTCGACGCTTTCGCACGTGGATGGAGCCGAGGCGAAGGGATATAATCACATCCCTCCGGTTGAACAGGCGGTCGCAGCGCACCTTTGCCCCCCATCCGCGAGATGGCGCTCAAAGTCTGCCCTCCCGTCTAAAGCCTGCAGGACCACTTCCGCCTTTGTCGGCCGCGCTTTCTCCGCCGCTGGTCAAGCCGCTTCAGCCCTGCACACTATGGCGGTGCTTCAGATCCTCCAAGCCGACCTCCTCCGCCAGCTGGACGAGAAGGGCCCGGTTCAGACCGCTTTTACGGACCTGCGCAGCGCGACGGACCTCTCCCTTCGCGCCACGAAGGTCGCAGCACAGGCTATCGGGCGATCCATGGCCTCGCTCACCGTCACAGAGCGCCACCTCTGGCTCACGCTCGCTGACATGGGAGAATCTGAGCGGTCCGTTTTCCTCAACGCCCCGCTCTCCCCCACCGGCCTCTTCGGCCCTGCTGAGAGTGCAGAAGGCCTCGCAGGCCATGAATCTTTTTCTGCCTCGCCGCTCGAGCTCCGCTGCAGGCCGCTCTCAGTCTAAACAGCCTCTTGCACGCAGCTCCACTCAGCGCTCGTCTCGACCTCCGCCTTCGCAGCAGCGTCAGCGTGGCCGCCCCAGGTCACGTTCAACCAGCCAGCACAGGCCGCCTCCCCCGCGGGGCCCCGGCCTAGGATTTCACTGAAACCTGAGCCTGCGAAGACCTCCTAGCACGCGCCGGGAGGAAAAGACGGTTGAGTCCCGCCGAGGCCGGACCGCCGTCCAAACTCATCTGCCTTCCTCTGCCAGTCCCCTTAGTAAAGGCTACTGCAGTAGTGTTCACACATTCAGGGTTTAGATCACATAAAGCCCCATGCCACCGGCCGTGTTTTAATAAAGAGTTCCGTGCCCGCTCCTCAGCGCTCACACTCTCTTGTAAACACTCTCATGCCTGCCCCGCGTTCGCGCCTCGGGCTGCCCATTACAGCGCGTTCTCAGTCTCCAGAGACCGTGTCTGTGAGCACTGCTCAGCCAGTTGTCGCTATCAGCGAGCCCCCGTTTCCCAGCACCGACAGCGCGCGCGCGCTTTTGCCGCTTCGGGTCCCATGCCCCGCGCAGAGCAGCGGGCGGGACCCAGAGGCCATTCGACCCCTAGCTATGAGTGCAGATGCATGGAAAGCTATCCCGGGTGTGTCGAAATGGGTACTGAATACAGTAATACGGGGCTATTCGCTACAGTTCATTCGCCGTCCGCCGCGGTTTCAAACGCGCGTCGAGACAGTGGTGAGCTCGGAAGCAGCCCATCTGCTTCACACAGAAATAGCGAAACTATTGCACAAAGGGGCCATAGAGAGAGTTCACCCTTCTTTAACCGAGGCAGGCTTTTACAGCCGTTATTTCCTCGTTCCCAAGAAGGACGGAGTGCTCAGACCTATATTAGATCTGAGATATTTGAACAAAGCTCTCATGAGATGGCCGTTCAAAATGCTCACGACCAGACAAATCCTCGCGCAAATTCGCCCGAGGGACTGGTTTATTTCTCTCGATCTGAAAGACGCATACTTTCAGATTCAGATTATACCCCGTCACAGGCCATTCTTGAGATTCGCCTTCGACGGCCAGGTACATCAATACACCGTCCTTCCGTTCGGCCTGTCTCTGGCACCCCGTACTTTTACGAAGTGCATGGATGCGGCTCTCGCTCCCCTGAGATCACAGGGGATGCGAATTCTGAACTATCTGGACGATTGGCTCATTCTGGAGCAATCGGCGGAAGCGCTCGCTTCCCACGGGATGGTGCTTCTCAGTCACTTAGAAAGCCTGGGTCTTTCGGTGAACTGGTCCAAGAGCTCTCTGATCCCCAGCCAGTCGATCTCCTTTCTGGGAATAGAACTGGACTCGGTGGCCATGACAGCCAGGCTGTCAACACAGCGCGCGCCCTGTGTTCGACACCTCGCCGCGTCTTTTCAAAAAGACAGGTATTTCCCCCTGAAAACCTTCCAAAGGATGTTGGGCCATATGGTTTACTGCGGATGCGCCCGCTACAATGCTGGCTGAATTCGAAAGTGCTCCGCAGAGCGTGGGCTTCAGGCCGCGTTCGGGTCAGATTGACTCAGGGCTGTGTCTCAGCCCTGCAGCCCTGGCTGGCAGCCGAATGGTACCAACTAGGAGTTACGATGGGGGTGATTTCACACCGCAAAGTGATCTCGACAGACGCGTCCAACTCAGGTTGGGGAGCACTTCACGAGGGCAGACCGGTCTACGGCCGTTGGTCGGACCAGGAGAAAAGCCTTCACATAAACTGTCTGGAGATGTTGGCGGTCGAGAAAGCGCTGAAGCACTTTCTCCCTTACCTGCACGGGCACCATGTGCTAGTCCGCACGGACAACATGTCAGTGGTGTCCTATGTGAACCGTCAGGGCGGAATCAAATCCAGAACCTTGCGCGCTCTGGTAGAGCGCCTTTTGGTTTGGGCTCAGGGCTCGCTGCGCTCTCTGAGAGCCGCGCACGTGCCCGGTCGCCTAAACGACGGACCGGACAGGCTGTCCAGGGACAATGTTCCCCCCGGGGAATGGGCTCTACACAGCCAAACAGTCCAGACGCTGTGGCGTCGCTTCGGCAAAGCAGAAGTCGACCTTTTCGCCACGAGCGAGAACGCTCAGTGCCAAAGGTTCTTCTCAAAAAGCGAGGACGCGCTGGCCCAAATCTGGCCCAACGTCCCATTGTACGCTTTTCCCCCGATCTCTATGCTGCCTCAGGTGATAGCGAAGATCAGGGAAACACGCTGCGCGGTGCTCCTCATAGCCCCGCGTTGGGAAAACCAGTTTTGGTTCCCAGAGCTGACGGCGCTGTCGGGAACAGCCCCGTGGCCGATTCCAGTGAGGAGAGACCTTCTCTCTCAAGCCCGAGGCTCAATTCTGCATCCCCATCCAGAGCACTGGTCTCTGCATGCGTGGGTGATCAACGGATATTCGTTGATTTGCCAGAAGGGGTAGTTAACACGATCGCACAGTCCAGAGCTCCCTCGACGAGGCGGCTCTATGCGTCTAAATGGTCTGTGTTTAACAAATGGTGCGCGGAGAAGAGTTTGAATTCTCAATCCTGTGGGGTTCCACAGGTTTTGAACTTCCTTCAGGAGCTTTTGGACGCGGGCAGGTCCCCCTCCACGTTCAAGGTCTATGTTGCGGCGATCGCCGCGTTCGCCGACTCGGCGCGCGGCCGCACATTGGGAAGGAATGAACTCATTACCCGCTTCCTCCGAGGGGCTAGGAGATTGAACCCTCCACGGCCACCTCTGGTACCCATATGGGATCTGTCTTTGGTCCTAGAGGCCCTAAAAGCTTATCCCTTCGAACCCCTGGTCTCTACGGAGTTGAGATACCTGACGTTTAAAACCGTTTTTCTGTTAGCCCTGGCTTCAGTAAAACGCGTGGGCGACTTGCACGCGCTGTCAGTTAGCGCGGCGTGTCTTGAGTTTGGACCTAATGACTCTTTGGTCATTCTCAAACCAAGACACGGTTATGTCCCCAAAGTGTTGGGTACCCCGTTCAGAGCTCAAGTTATTTCCCTCTCAGCTCTGCCGTCCGGCAGTGGGGATGACAGTAGTATCCAGATGGATAGTGGACGCTATTGCCGCAGCTTATGCGTCCAAAGACCTGCAGTGCCCTTTGGGCATACGGGCTCATTCCACCAGAGGCATGGCCTCATCGTGGGCGTGGTCCAGCGGGATTTCCATTCAGGACATTTGTATGGCGGCGGGCTGGGCCTCCCCCTCTACATTTGTCAGGTTCTATAACCTGGAAGCTCCCGCCCTGCAGGCTAAACTTCTGTCAGTCTAGTTGGGTCTATGTCCTGCTTATGTGTGCGCAGGCTAGTTACTCGATTTAGCTCTCCTGGTCGAGCTGCACCTCAGGGTATGTCAGTGATATATAGACCGGCCTCGCCGCTCTATCCTTTTTCCCTATGAGTGTTTATGGACACGTGTTGGCCCGCTCTGCTGGCCACCTGTTCTTCCACTTTTAGACCCCCCGGGCCTCCCGGGGGTTTATATGTGGATGCAAGGCGCGCACGGCGTTGACAATGGGGTTCCCGTAGCGTAAGCTAAACTTACGCAAATACGAGAGAACCTCTCGTAAGAGAACGATACTGGTTACTCACGTAACCTTGCCGCGAGCTCATGTCGCTTCATTCGACAGAAACCAGAGTTTTAGCATCCGAGCCTTCCTTATATACGCTCTGACGCCGCCCATTCTGGCGGGCTGTGACGCGCGAGGCTCACCGGTAGGCTAAAGCAGTTGCCGCGCGGCAGCCAATGAGCGCGCAGTATTGCTCGCTCTAGCTCTGCTAGCTGCCTGCTGCACTGCGTGGACAATATATGAAAATTAAGGATAATTTTTGGCTTCAGTATCTCGAGAAAAGATGACTTTTCCCGTAACGTAAGCTAAACTTACGCAAATACTCGTTCCCTCTTCTAGAGAGAACCGAGGTTACGTGAGTAACCAGTATCGTTTTAACAGTATGTAACCATTGTATATCGACATGAAATATTAATTCAAAATCACCTACGTGCATTATAGCTGGGTATTTATGCACAGTACACAATTTGTTTTTTTAAATATTAAATTACTGTAATTCACCTAAAGGGTTTTTTTCATGTTCCAAAGCTTGAAGTACGTTCCTATTGGTAAGACTGACTTATTACAGGTGAAATTGTGACAATACCTCCGTACATATACAGTAAAAAAAAATTTTTTTTTATAAAAAGGTTACTGTAATTCATCAAAAGGTTTTTATTTATTTATCAAATTATATTCAAGTCAAGTCACCTTTATTTATATAGCGCTTTTTACAATACAGATTATTTCAAAGCAGCTTTACAGTCATAACAGGAAAATAATGCAACAAAGTTTGTTTGTGCTATACAGCAGATCTAGAAGAAGAAAAAACATCATAGTCTAGCTTAAGTAAGTTATGGTTGGTTACTTGGTTGGTATGGTTGTAACCAGTGATGGTTCATTATTGTTGTAAAAAAAGTTATTAATTTAGATTATTTATACAGTGAGGAAAATAAGAATTTGAACACCCTGCTATTTTGCAAGTTCTCCCACTTAGAAATCATGGAGGGGTCTGAAATTGTCATCGTAGGTGCATGTCCACTGTGAGAGACATAATCTAAAAAAAAAAATCCAGAAATCACAATGTATGATTTTTTAACTATTTATTTATTTATGATACAGCTGCAAATAAGTATTTGAACACCTGAGAAAATCAATGTTAATATTTGGTACAGTAGCCTTTGTTTGCAATTACAGAGGTCAAACGTTTCCTGTAGTTTTTCACCAGGTTTGCACACACTGCAGGAGGGATTTTGGCCCACTCCTCCACACAGATCTTCTCTAGATCAGTCAGGTTTCTGGGCTGTCGCTGAGAAACACGGAGTTTGAGCTCCCTCCAAAGATTCTCTATTGGGTTTAGGTCTGGAGACTGGCTAGGCCACGCCAGAACCTTGATATGCTTCTTACAGAGCCACTCCTTGGTTATTCTGGCTGTGTGCTTCGGGTCATTGTCATGTTGGAAGACCCAGCCTCGACCCATCTTCAATGCTCTAACTGAGGGAAGGAGGTTGTTCCCAAAAATCTCGCAATACATGGCCCCGGTCATCCTCTCCTTAATACAGTGCAGTCGCCCTGTCCCATGTGCAGAAAAACCCCCCCAAAGCATGATGCTACCACCCCCATGCTTCACAGTAGGGATGGTGTTCTTGGGATGGTACTCATCATTCTTCTTCCTCCAAACACGTTTAGTGGAATTATGACCAAAAAGTTCTATTTTGGTCTCATCTGACCACATGACTTTCTCCCATGACTCCTCTGGATCATCCAAATGGTCATTGGCAAACTTAAGACGGGCCTTGACGTGCTGGTTTAAGCAGAGGAACCTTCCGTGCCATGCATGATTTCAAACCATGACGTCTTAGTGTATTACCAACAGTAACCTTGGAAACGGTGGTCCCAGCTCTTTTCAGGTCATTGACCAGCTCCTCCCGTGTAGTTCTGGGCTGATTTCTCACCTTTCTTAGGATCATTGAGACCCCACGAGGTGAGATCTTGCATGGAGCCCCCAGTCCGAGGGAGATTGACAGTCATGTTTAGCTTCTTCCATTTTCTAATGATTGCTCCAACAGTGGACCTTTTTTCACCAAGCTGCTTGGCAATTTCCCTGTAGCCCTTTCCAGCCTTGTGGAGGTGTACAATTTTGTCTCTAGTGTCTTTGGACAGCTCTTTGGTCTTGGCCATGTTAGTAGTTGGATTCTTACTGATTGTATGGGGTGGACAGGTGTCTTTATGTAGCTAACGACCTCAAACAGGTGCATCTAATTTAGGATAATAAATGGAGTGGAAGTGGACATTTTAAAGGCAGACTAACAGGTCTTTGAGGGTCAGAATTCTAGCTGATAGACAGGTGTTCAAATACTTATTTGCAGCTGTATCATACAAATAAATAGTTAAAAAATCATATATTGTGATTTCTGGATTTTTTTTTTTAGATTATGTCTCTCACAGTGGACATGCACCTACGATGACAATTTCAGACCCCTCCATGATTTCCAAGTGGGAGAACTTGCAAAATAGCAGGGTGTTCAAATACTTATTTTCCTCACTGTATATATAGCTACTCTGGAGAAAACAGTGATGTCATCGTCCAGCTCAGTTCAGTTCTCATATAATGGTGTAAATGCAGATAAATAATATTGTTCAATATTAAATGTATACATATTAATATTATATCAAATTGTACGTTTTAACCACTTGGTGGAATTGACAGACGTTTCCTTAGGCATCATGCACCGTGGTAGCGAGTAAAAATATTCTTGAGTATAAATATGTAGCTATAATGCATGTAGATGATTTTGAAGTAATATTTTGTCGATTTACAATGGTTACATACTGTTAAAACTAATCGTGGTATTGATATCTTTGTAAGACTGCGACTTTATAGAACAGTGACAAGGAAAACTAACTTTACCATGCTCCGAGAGCCCTCGGGAGCATTTCTGTTGTTGCGGCTTTATTTCGTTGTGTTGTGGCTTGTTTCCGTTGTGTTGTGAACTTATGTTTGCTTTTTAAATTTCGTTGTGTTGTGCACTACTGGGCCACCGTAGCCTAGATCACCTCCAAGTGGTCATTATATAAAACACAAAGGAAAAAAACTACATTATTGCTTAATTTAATAGCTTTCTAAAAATATACACAAGCTAAACAGAAATTATTCTGATAAGAATGTTTCCCAACATAATGATGGAAATATTAACGTGTTTAAAGGTACATTTTTTCATCAGACACTAATTTGCAGACTCTCATTAAGCAGCTGTTTTATTTAGTATTTATTTATATAGTAATACACTATTTATTTTGGTTTTGATACAACCTTTAAACTGCGTAAGTTTAAAGGTTGTATCAAAACCAAAATAAATAGTGTTCCAACCAAACGGCTGCACGCGAAGTCAGAGTCACGAGCGCAAAACCTCACAGCACCCACCCCTTGTCGGTGATTGGTTGGAACACTATTTATTTTGGTTTTGAGTTGTTGGTGAAACCAATTGTTTTTGTGAGCAGATCTCAGAGCCTAGGCTGCCTACAGAGACGCGTTTTTTTGACGGCATGCTTATGGGGCGGGCAGCTAGCGGATCGTTAGGAAAGATTAGATGAATGTGATCATTTAAGTTTGGGCCTTTTTTGGGCCTGAAATCACTGATACAACCTTTAAGCAGCAATGGAGGCAAAACAGATCAGAGAGAAATTTCAAAAAGGAAAAAAAGGAAAAGTACTATGTGGGAGGATTTTACTGAAATGGTTAACCAGGACGAATCAAGTGATGAGTATGTGATATGTAACGGCTATGAAGCGCTGTATGTATTTGACAATAAGCTCATAATGTCTAAATCCAGTTAGTTTGGTTAGTTTAAAAGCAGCCTACTTCAGTGTAACATGTTGCCATATCATCATGCTTAACACTGAGAATTAGAATACTTGTAATGTGACGATCGGATGCGAATTTCTAAATTAGAGAAAATCGGTTCGAGTGGATGATTTATATTAACAGCAAATTTGGTTGACATTAACTGATCCGCGTATCTCTAATTGACAGCTGATTATGTGAATCATAAATCATGTGAGCCACTGGTGCTTGGATTACATTACATTACTAATTATTTTTTATGAAGTAATTTGTAACTGTAACTGAATAAATTTTTAAAGTAACCCTCCCAACTCTGACTATAATATACATGTATCCCTAAATGACAAGAGTGTTAGACAACCAACAGGCTCAACTCAGGCTAAACTTTTGTGCACCCATCACAGGTCACGCAGTGCGCCAACATATTGTGCAGTAGCACCCTGGGGTGAAACGAGTTTGAGTAAAGGCTTGTGCTCCTTTCGGTTTCCTGTTCCTTTATCTCCTTCCTCATAATTGTTTCTGTTTCTACTTCAGTCAGTACAATCTAATAAATAGCAAAAATGCCAAAAAAGGAGTAACTGTTTTTGATTATGTGTTTCCTCAAGGTAATAACATCTAAACTAACATTTTCTCTAAAGCTTATTTTGTCTTATATATGTGGTCCAAGGACGTAAGGGACTAATTTTAGTAAATAAAGCTGTTGGCAGCAGAGCTTGGGTAAAACATGGCTCAATTTGAAAATGGTGTTGCTTGCTATTGCGCAGTTTTAACACTGTCAACTAAATATGAGAGATGCTGAGGTGGATTTTGTCACTCATTTGGTACATAAAAATACTTTCTTTTTTGTATACGTGTCGTTGTTGCAGTTCATATGAAAATCAAATTTGTCAAAATAGTCAACTCCACGATGATGAATGTTACGTTTGACATCCTCTAAAAACTCATCTGTCAGCTCATTGGTACATTCAGCTCTGCAGCACCAGCACTAATAATTCCACACTACCTAAACATATCAAATGGAAATCAGATTCATATCAGATCAAAGAAAATATCTGATATATCTTAAAAAGCAATCTTTGTCCTAATTTAACATGGCTAACTTAAACTAACTTAGAAAAATAACACATCACTTAAATTTTAACGTATGTGTATTTCACCGTCGGATAAATGATGATCATCACAGTGACTAGATGAGACTCTTGAAGGGTGCACATTTACTGCTATTAAATATTGGATGAGACATATCTAGTTCCCACAACCCTTGACTAAAGAGGAGAACCTTTGAAAGGGGCCTGAAACATCTTGGATGGATCACAGTTTGGTTGTTCTCTGCTTGGACCAGGAATGGGTTCAGCTTCACAAGACTGCAGGCTGCGTTCATGCTCACTTGTATCAGCAGTTTCTTCGACAGTTGATTTCTGAAGAGGAGCACTTGTGTCCTCAAAATTAAAAGAAACAAAAGTAACTGATCAGTAATCAGATCATGTAATGATCAGTGACAGCGGATATTTTATTTAATTATGTATCACATTTGACTTACTGTGACGTAGTTCTGGTTGATTATTTTGCTCATATTTGGATTACATGGCGAATTGGTGGTTCTGGGTGGATTTTCAGCTATTCCAAAATAAAGCAAAAATAAAATAAATAAATAAAAAATAAGATTTTTTTTTTGTATTGTAGGAAAAATCTGATTTGTGTATTTAAAGAGTATACACCTGTAAGAGGGTTTATTTTAGGCTTTTGCAGGTATTTCTCCAACAGTATGTCCAAATATCTGTCTGTGGTCATGTCCATAGGAGTCTTCCCTCTGTCACACTTTGATGATAGATTAGCACCGTTCTTCAGAAGTAGATCTGCTATCTGGAAGCATATGTATTCAATATAATAACTGTCACAGTTGGTATTTTATAGGCACATTTTTAATAATAACAGTTAACCATTGAATGCAATTTACACACCTTGTAATACTGACAGTGTATGGCATCATGTAAAGGTGTAATTCCATTATCTCCTCTGCAGTTGACTAAGGCTCCAGCTTCAAGTAAGATTTCTGTCAAGTCATAGTTGTTTCTGTACACTGCCTCATGGAGTGGAGTCCAACCTAACAGATAGAATAGATCATTAAGTTGAGAAATGTTGGTCCACAATGCCATCAGGTGGAAATATGTGCTAACTTCGACCATTTGTGTACAACCAGGGTGTCAAAAAAGGCTTGTGGGAGGATTTGAGGAAAAAAGTGAAATATTTTCCACCTTATTTTGCAATGCAGAAGTAAGTTATTTTTTTGTGATTGTGCGAAATTCTGATTCGTAAGCAGCTGTAGGAAATGAGCTATAGGAAATTAACTAGAACAAGGGCTGTGGGCTGAGACCCAACTTGGCTGCAGCTAAATTTGCGTTTCAGTGAATGACACACACTAGAGCTTAGATCGGGCCCAAAAAATCAAGACACATTAACTGTAATTATGAGCCTGCAGGGAACTACACTGCGACCAAAATGGTCGCATATGCGACCTTTTGAAATGCCATTGCGACCCTAATTTTTAATGGGTCGCAAATGTATCACTGATTATTTTTGTACCTATGTTTTAGGCAATATGCTATGATTTACTATGAGCATTTATTAAAACAGAAATGTGTATTTTAAGAATACGTTTTATAACGTGCTCTGCCTCTGAGCATTCAAAACATCAAGTTAACTTCAGCCCCGCGACCGTTACTTAGATTAAAACGTAGCCTACCATTGTATCAGTGCTGCGCGAGCGGCTCTCTCTCTCACAAACACGGACGCGCACACACAGAGAGAGAAGATAATTGTAAAATGAAAATTGACGGGCTATAGTTTACATTTAATATTTAACGTTTTATATTTTAACGTGTTCTAACGTGTGCGTTCCTTCCTCAGCGCGTACATGTGAAGCTCACATGCACTAAAAGCCTGTCTACCAGCGCCTGGATACTGGACTAAGTTATCTTTCGAGTCTTATTGTGCTTATACTGTTAAATACACACAAGGTTTAGATAAACAAAGTCGGTTATGTCTAAAGTGAAAGCAAACTTGAGAAAATTGAGTAAATCTGCTTGTCAAATGCGTGTATATTAGACGCGTCGCGCGCAACTCTTAAAGAGACAGTAGCAATAGTAAACACGCTGCCGCTTGTCCTTAATCTGGGCTTCTTCGCCCGAAAACGGGCGAAAACTTGAACGTTTCGAATTGTTAAATTTTTTTGCTTCATCGGATGGGGGTGAAACTTGGTGACTTTTCTTTTATTACCTATATGAACACACAAAAAAATCAAGGAGATGATTCTGATATGTTAAAGGGTCGTAAAAAAAAAATCACACTTAGCTTCCTCCAGCCCGAAAACGGGCGACATAGGAAATGAATGGGAAATACGAAAAAATAGGAAAACTCAGAGAAACTTTTGGTGGTACAAGCTACAGATCAGCCACTGTGCTGAAAAAAAGTGTACAGCAATGAAGGGGTGACACTCTAAAACATCAAGAGTGCAAAAAAGACACCCTCCCCCCCACACACACACACCCACACACACAAACACACACACACACAGAGAGAAATGAACTGGTAAGACTGAAACAGCAAATTTTGCCCCAAACTATATAAAAATTATATAATCATAATAACTCCAAAACTATAGCAAGGAGAGTCAATATGAAGGACTAAAAATGACAGAACGAAAAATAAATAAATAAATAAATAAAAGTAGAAATAAATAAATAAATGCAGAAATAATAGTGAAAATAAATACATTTTGGTAATATAAACGGCTATTTCTGTATTTTTACATGTATTTATTTATTTATTTATGCATTTCTATATGTATTTATTTATGTATTTATACATTTATTTATATATTTATATATTTATATATTTATATATTTATTTATTTATATATTTATATATGTATTTATTTATACATTTATTTATTCCTACATTTATTTATTTCTATATTTCCACATTTCTACATTTATTTATTTCTGTATTTCCACATTTCTACATTTATTTATTTCTGTATTTCCACATTTCTACATTTATTTATTTCTGTATTTCCACATTTCTACATTTATTTTTCCCTGCGCATGTATGCTAATTGACCAATGGCTAAGCCACGCCCCCAAACGCGATGAGCCAATCACAGTACGCATAGCTAACCCAATACACTCGGACATTCTCTGCTTGCTTCCTCGTCCATTGCAATGCATTGTGGTTATCGGTTTTCATTCGTTTTTATGTTTTTTCTTGTCATTTTGGCTTTAAACAGCGTGTGTGTGTGATTTTGGTTGGGTGACAGTTGTAGGTTACAGTTTGACAAGAGTTTACAGTTTGAAAAAAGCACAATGTTGTGTTTTACACAAATATAAGTAGGCTAAACACTTTGCAGTTTTAATTATGTCCTGTAAGAACAAAATGGAGTATGTTTTTATGTTTCCACTGTTCGATCGCGCCCGCTCTCTGACACACACACACACACACACAGACACACACACAAACACACATTCCAGCAATGCAATCTTGACATCGCAGCCTGTTCATTATTCTGCGCTCACACCAAACGCGAATAGAGCGTCAAATTCGCGCGTATCCGCGTCTAGTTCGACGCTTGAACATTTTGAATCCAAAGCGAATAGGACACGCGTATAAAGCGAGCGTTTGAAGCGAAATAGCACCAAACTATAACGTTTACACTGTGAACTGTAAATCTTTGTTCTGGAGCTGAAGCTTATCGACCTTCTCAACTATAAAATTATTAATATAACCCTCCAATGCATATTTAAGGCCCTTTTGGTGACATCGAGATGATATATAATCTTTCTGTCTCCAAAAAATCATCAATTGCCTCCTGTGAAATGTCTCCTACTGTGACAGCTGCCAAAGCGCCTGTTACCGAATGTTGACTGTTTGTCCGAGTGAGTGGAGGGGGCGTGGTTAGCCATTGGTCAATTAGCATACATGCGCAGGGAAAAATAAATGTAGAAATGTGGAAATACAGAAATAAATAAATGTAGAAATGTGGAAATACAGAAATAAATAAATGTAGAAATGTGGAAATACAGAAATAAATAAATGTAGGAATAAATAAATGTATAAATAAATACATATATAAATACATAAATAAATAAATATATAAATACATAAATATATAAATAAATGTATAAATACATAAATAAATACATATAAAAATGCATAAATAAATAAATAAATACATGTAAAAATACAGAAATAGCCATTTATAATACCAAAATGTATTTATTTTCACTATTATTTCTGCATTTATTTATTTATTTCTACTTTTATTTATTTATTTATTTATTTTTAGTCCTTCATAAGTCAAAAGGTAGGTATCGTTTGAAAGAACTCTTTTTAAATTTTTTGAAAATATAAATTACATTACATTTGGACATTGTCCTGCCAAGAAACGGCGGATAAAAGACAATATATATATATAATTTTTATTATGATTTTGCATATCTTTCTTATTTGTCATGGAATAACTCAGGAAGGAAATAAGGTAGGAGGAAAATTCTTTTTTTAGTGAAGTCCCCCTACATGTTAGCTGCATCTGGATAAAAAAATAATAATTTTTGGATAAAGGAATAAAAAATTACAGCATTTTGAAAAGAGACAGCCTTTTTGTACAGTCTTTGACACCCCCTCATGGGCAATTTTTTCTCCATGAAGAATATCTTGTCATAAAAGCAATAGATTATCTTAATTTTGGGCTCATTTTAATTGTAATAATATGCTGTAAAAAATGAAGTGCCATTTTCAATTATCTGAGAATGTTTCATGAGCTGTATGATGTTTTTGACACATTGCAGTACATTATTTTATAGATTATGAAAAAAAAGAAATTCTATTTATCAGCAAATAACTCAGCAATACTTAAGAGTTTTTCAAAGTGGATACATTCACTGTAAAGTTCAGACTCTAAGCTTTCAAATGACATCAACTTTGTGTTAATCAAGGCAAGATTTTTGAAAAATATGGTAATGAATATTTTCGCAGCTAGGTGGCGCCTGCTGGCGGTACACTTGGTTTTAGAGGGATTACTCAGCACTCGTTAGGAATTAATAAACGTAATTAGATTCATTAAAAAGCTGAGATCCTAAGCTTTAAAATGATATATAATTTGTGCTGTTCCATTCAGTGGTTGATTAGTAATAAATTGTTTTCTTTCCGAATGGGAATAAATCAAATAAATAAATAAAAAAGCTATAGGCCGCCTATAGGCGGTTATAGGACATGACACAAATTAATACATTTTGAAGCCACTAGGTGGCGCTCTTCTCACTTGAAAAATTTTTTTTTTTAGGCCTGCACTCTAATTTGATGTGAAATGTTGCATTTATTGAAAAATAAAATAAAATAAATAAAATAAATATATATATATTAATTCTAATGGAAAAAATAGCTCATAAAAATTATATAATTAATGCAAAGTATCATAAAAAATTCTAAAAATTCTAAATAATAATCAGAAAACATTATAGAACAAAAATATATTTGATTGGTTATCCTGGGAAAAAGTAAAGTAAAATTTTAAGGCTTCGTCCGTTTTCGGGCGGGAGGAAGCTAAGTGTGACTATTTTACGAAGAAGCCCAGAGGAAGGGATAGTTCACCCAAAAATCATTTACGCACTCTAATGTTGTTCCAAACCTGTATTAATTTCCTTCTAATATTTTCTAATATTTTTCTAGTATTAATATTTTGAAGAAAGTGGCTATCCAGTAGCTGGTCCCCATTGACTTCCAAAGGAGAAAAGTCACTGGGGTACATCAACTGTTTGGTTACCCACATTCTTCCAAATAACTTTTATTTTCAACAGAAGAAAGAAACTCATTCGAGTTTAAAACAACTTGAGAGAGTAAATTATGACAATTTGAATTTTTAGGAGAACTATTCCTTTAATGTTAATAAAACAACAAAATGCAAAGAGAAAAATCACTCACTGCTCTTGACTGAAGTAGCTTTAACCTGTTAAGCTGTAACCCCACTTTTGAAAAATCCCAAGAAATGACATACCCAAACTGAAACAGATACAGTTCATGAACCCTTTGTACTAAAAGCACAAGTATGATCTCATTTGAAAGCTGACACCTGGCAGTTTATTGTAAATGTAGAATTAATTATTGTCATAATGACAAAAATTGTTATAAATAGCTTCAAAGTTTTGTAAAGTTATTAGAAATTATTTTTTATGAAACATCCTCATGAAAAAAAAATTGAAGTTGGCACTGGAGCAATCTAGAAATGCACTACAGCTAATGCCACATGTCTAAACATTTTATGTTTAAAATCTTAAGATAATAAGTCCAAAACTCTGTATTTAGTGAAATGTTTTTCAAGACCATGTCATGTGACTTTATTTTGATTTGACGCTAAAATGCTACTGATGTTTATTGTCATCTTCTAACCATCTATCCAGTATATTGTCTTTATTGTTTTGTGGTGCAAACGAGCCCCATTCAGTCTCAGTCTCCCCCTGCACACATTCACACCTCTCCAGCCTAGTTATGGCTCTAAATATGCATTTCTTTTGTCTGCATTATAGTTACTAACGACTGGCTATTCACAGGCTATTCATAGGGTTTCAGTCACTAATTTCTTTTCTTAAAGTTCACCCTTACATTTTAAACTGTATCAAATGCATTTCTTGAATAAAGAAACATTTCAGTAAGCATTCAAAAAATAATAAAAATATAACTTCTAGGTGGCAGGTGCACCTAGGGCTAGCTAGCATGTTAGCTTAGCACACCATCAATACACGACAATTTATGAGATTAAAACCATGTTTGTGCTTATAAACTTACTTTATAAAGCAAATCGAGTATTTTAAATAATTTTTTGTGATCTAATTTGGCTTCAGATAAAAAATCAGACAGAAAATATACTATTGGATAGTGTTCTGCACAACGATTCTATATAGATTAGCATTACATTATAAATATAATCTATTATTATGGAAATACCTGGCATGGATTGAAAAACACAGGTAACTCAAATATCATAGCAAACATGTTTATTGTCTTCAAAACTGCATGTTACAGCCATAGTTACAGCGCGATCTCGTTAGCTTTGTGTGTGTTCGAGGCTTCCTGGAATGTCACATGATTATGGCACTTCTTCATGTTCTAATACTGTGCACAGGGCGGCGAGGGCGCCCTCAGGCTATTGGTATGAATTCAAAACACAGTATCAGAGTTATGCAAACGCTCATAATGATTACATCGACGCATTTGGGTATAAATTCAATAAATATTATTCCTGTCTATAGAAATCTGATGTAAACCTATGAGAATATATCAATATTTCTCCAAATCTGCACATTTTTGAGCTAAAGCCCTGAGGCACGTTGTTTTGTGTATCGCTGTCATGACGACGGCACGGGAGTTTTTTTATGAATGAAAGCGGCTGACGCGCATAATTCATATCAAAGGTATCGACTAATTTTTTCATTTCATAACTCCTGAAACAAATTAAGAAATAACTGTCGCTATAAGTTTCTCAGAATACAATAGTGGTCAAATTCTGAAACTTGAGTCTTATATCTTTTTAATGATGTATAGTTTGTCAAGGTATAACATTAAATCTGATAGTAACTTTGAACTATATATAAATAAAACCGCTTCAGTGCGTCCGCGCTCTGGCAACGGTTAACAGGTTAATAAGTATCAATGTATAATTTATACAGTGAAGTCTATTTTGTTTTATTTTCATATTTGTTCATTTAATTACTTTCTTCAATGCTACTGTTAAATACACCTACTGAAGCTGAAAACATAAAACACTGTTTATTTAATTTGTATATTAAGTTGTGTATGTGTAATGTGCATCTTTGATCTTAATATTTAATAACAAAGAAAATGATGACAAATATTTTTATCTTCGCCCCTGTCTGCCATTTTTTTATATATGTTTTGTTACCCAAGGCTTTGTTTTTAAAATATGGACATAAGTTTTGGCTGTAATGCTCAGTCACAAAATAGTCAAACCAACATAAAAAAGAATCGTGATAAAATCGTGAATCGTGATTTTCCTGAAAAAAATAGTGATACAATATTTTTGCCATTGGAATAATAAATTAAGTAGCCTATCTTAATTGTACACAATGTTCCTGTTTTTTTTTTGTTTTGTTTTTTACTGTTTCATGCCATAACAGCAATATTAATATCGGTTATTATCGGTATCGACCACAATTTTCACATCGGTGCATCACTACTTAAGAGTTCAGGAGTCTGCCCATCTGTGCCAACCATAGCATGTTGAAATCCATTTAGGAGAAAATCTATCCCAACCAATGTTAAAGAAAACAAAAACAAGAAGGCATGTGGTTTAAAAGATGGCAAGTAAAATAAAAAGCACATCTGTATGTAATACAGTTTCATTATTGTTTATTATTATCCAGAGCGGCTTACTATAAATAATTTGTGCGACCAAATCATGTTTTGCGCCAGTAACTGAAAAAGTTAGTAGCGCAAGTGCCACCAGTGGAAAAGGTTAGTGTAGTTCCCTGGCCTGATTAAAACCCGACCATTTTTTAATGCGTGGGCCGTTATAACCAGGGGCGGCGCCAGAGAATTTTTTAACGCAGGTGCTGAGGGGGTGCTAGATATATTATAGCCTATATAAATACTATTACAAAAATTGGCCACATATTTAATATTCAATTATTTTAATTGTCAAATTTAAAGTATTAATTTTATTTAATTGAACAAGCACAACATTCAGCATTCAATCAAATATTCTTAAAGATTTATTATTATTAATGTTATTTCAACATAATATCTTGTTATTTCGACATGATATGTGTGCGTGCAACAAGCAAGATGTGCATTTGTAAATTCGGTGACGCGTGCATTGATTTTTATTAATAAACTAGTGTTTTCTGTCAGTGTCGGCTGCAATGAAGTTGGCGACCACCATCACCGTAGTGAACGCGCCTATACAGAGAAATGCACATCATGGATTACATAATCAGTAGCCTATTTCTTTTCGTTTTTAATTGTTTCGTTTAAAGACATTTCAAGCTTTCTTTAGATATATTTCTCATGTCTGTGTGAGGCATACAGTGAGTTTCGGTTAATTTATGGATGAGATGCGCTCCAGTTCACGTGCAATGCAAGTGACCGCGGCGCGCCGGTGCCTCCATGTCATGATTATATTGTCTGTCATTTGCTTCTTATTTATTAAATACAGGCAATTGGTTGATGAAAAATTTATTAAAATTAAGAAACAATTTATACAAAATGAAATTCACTTCAAAGAAAGGCTTTCTACAAAACAAAACTTAATGAAGTGGTCAAAATCATGTCTGACCCACTCCATGTCTCCCGATATATTGCGCATCCTATCTTACTCACGCTGTTCACTTTTCATAATCAACACAGATGGAAAAAAATAACATTATAATATTTATAACAAATATTAAACTAAATGCGCTTATTTAATGGCTACAACACGTACAGTAGGCCTACAGACTCTCTATTTGTACAAATTGCTGCACATTCAATTAATTCTGAATTTTGCACACATAAGTTGAAAGGCATTTGTTTGGGCATAGTAAAACATATCTGCAACATTTATCAAGTTCAGGGATAATTGTATGTGCATTTATTAATTATTATCTTAATGAATAACGCAACAAGGACGAAGCATGTAAACTGCGTTGTTTGTTTATTCAGAA
This sequence comes from Abramis brama, assembly GCF_963993115.1. Classification (NCBI taxonomy): domain Eukaryota; kingdom Metazoa; phylum Chordata; class Actinopteri; order Cypriniformes; family Leuciscidae; genus Abramis; species Abramis brama. Next base: position 32,093,103 of record NC_139967.1, on the reverse strand, counting down.
TGGAATGGATCGCAAATGAATCCGAATGTAGCGTAAAAAAACGTTTAAAAAAAAACGTGAACAATGATGAACACAGAAAATGAACAAGAATGAACTTTGGATGGACTAGGAGGAATAGGCCTACTACTCTAACATAATTCAACAAGGTTTTAGAATATAGAATATTTTTTAAACAAAATAAATATTTTTAAAGCCTATTTATCCCAGGTGTGATGCGTGCGAGTGGAGGAGACGCTGCGCATGACACACGATGTGTTGCATTTTGTAACACAAATGCTTGATCAAGGGCCTGGCCCGAGGATAGTGGCGGGAAATATCGGCCCGACCCAGCCCGCGGTACTGCTTATATGCGCATGCTTTCAGTGACTGTTTCTCAGCGCTGTCTGAGAGACATGCGCAAATGAAGCCGTTGCTCATAAAGAGCGTGGGAACTGATCTGAGGGCTTTTTGCCAACTCATAGGGCTTGCTAGGCATCACACACATGACCAGCGTCGGCCAATAGTGAGCCTACGTGTGACGTGCAACACAGACGCGCTGTACAGTTATACTACGTGAAAAAACTCGAGGCCCAGAGAGAAGGAAATGAATAGTGGAATAAAGTCGTTATTTTTGTTTGTTTTTTGCGCGCAAAAAGTATTCTCGTCGCTTTATAAACTTAAGATTGAGCCACTGTAGTCACTTGGACTATATTAACGATGTCTTTAATGCATTTTCTGGGCCAGCAAGTTATAACGTCTTAGAAGCCTATGGAGTAGTGATCCAGCTCTCAGATTTAATCAAAAATATCTTAATTTGTGTTCCGAAGATGAACGAAGGTCTTACGGGGTTGGAACAACATGAGGGTGAGTAATTACTGACAGAATTTTCATTTTTGGGTGAACTAACCCTTTAATAAGAATAAAAGTATATTTAATTTACACAGTGAAGACAATACAGTGCTTTTTTTATACATTTGATTACTTTATACAATTTATTTCTTATTTCTAGTGCTTGATGTTTTTCAGGTAGGTCTATTTCATTTGTGTCTTTATTCTATTGTAGTTTGTTCTCCTATATGCTTGTAATTAGTTTCTTCTTTCTTTATCATTGTTTACTTGTCAGTAAGCATGACAGTTTTTTTACTTAGAATTATGAAATTTCAATGGTATCAAGAAAATGTATATCATAAAAACCTTATTCAAAGCAAAAATAATTACATTGTGATATACTGTACCATTATCGTGAAATAAAATTACTTGTATTTAAAATTTGGTCATATAGCCCACCCCTAGACAGCACTCTCTCTTACTTTAAAGGGATACTCTACCGTTTTTTCATATTAAACTATGTTATTCCCTTATCTAAGACGAGTTGATACATACCTCTCTCATCTCAGTGCGTGCACTTAATCGCTCTAGCGCGCGGTGACACTTTGAAAGCACTTAGCTTACCCCAGTATATTCAATGGTATCTAGCAGCAATGAATTTAGAAGTGACCAAACACATCAACGTTTTCCCTATTTAAAAACAGTTACACGAGTAGTTATACGACCAGGTATGGTGACTTTTGGAAGTACTTCGACTGGCGCAGTAAAAAGTCACGCCTGATCCTCTTCCTCTCACTTCTGTCAATAGTGGGAAGAGGATCCGGCGTGACTTTTTACTGCGCCAGTCGAAGTACTTCCAAAAGTGCTATTCCGCCATACATTATAGTTATCCTTTTTAACCCGCTTAGAAAAGCGCCACGTTTTATTTTGTGTCACCATACCTGGTCGTATAACTACTCGTGTAACTGTTTTTAAATAGGGAAAACGTTGATGTGTTTGGTCACTTCTAAATTCATTGCTGCTAGATACCATTGAATATACTAAGTGCTTTCAAAGTGTCACCGCGCGCTAGAGCGATTAAGTGCACGCACTGAGATGAGAGAGGTATGTATCAACTCGTCTTAGATAAGGGAATAACATAGTTTAATATGAAAAAACGGTAGAGTATCCCTTTAAAAAATGTTGATAGAGAAATGAACAATTTTATGATATCCTCCAACATGTCGTACCTGCATAATCCGTTACATTTACGGAATCATCAACTGTGAGTAAGTCTTTGACATCTTGAATGTTTTCCCGCATCACAGCTAAATGCAGCTTTGTCTCTCCAAATCGATTCCGCTTGTGAATGCTTTTGAATGATAGGAGTCTCCCTTTCTTTTGTTTTATAATGCCTTTGCCATGGAAACCTAAGGACAGGGATGTGAAAAGTACCACATTTTTTAACACAAATAAAATGAAGATCTTTTCAATAAAATCTACGAGATTTCTGTCCCTTCATTTACAGCTACGCAACTACCACTTTAATGCTTCGAAAAGTTCATAAAGAGATCGTAAAACTAATCCATATGAATTGAGTGGTTTAGTAAAATTTTTCAGAAGAGACTCGATTGCTTTACATGATGAACGTATCGAATTTAAGCTTTTATTCACATATCATTCACATTCATCAACTCACACATCAGTTGTGATAAACGGAAGCTCAAGCATGCTTGCTTGACGTGTGAGAACCAATGAGGTTCATTCTTGTGTGTAACGGAGCATGTTTTAGCTTCGCAAGAACCAATGAGGTTCGGTTGAGCTTCTGTTTATGTCCGCTGATTAATGTTTAAATGTGAATAAAAGCCTAAATTAAATCTGTTCATTCATATTTCTATACAAAATCAACAAGAACACATGCTGTAATGTTATCTGTCTGCAAATGTAGCTTAATTTTAATGGTCAGGTTTGAACACTTGCCTGGACTGACGAGGGGTTTAGAGACAAATGTCTGTTTTTTAAGTGTAGGTGTATTAAACCCTTCATTGTGCTCTTTAGTCTCTGGACTCTCCTTCAGTGACCTGTACATAAACAGAAATATTAAGTTTACAAACAATCATTTTGAGCTGATTTATACGGTATAGAGTAGCTAAATTAAATAAATAAGATACAGTAGGGTCCAAAAGTCTGAAATTATGCTTAAAAATAATTATATTTAGCATTTTTCAAATTTAATTAACCTTTTTAATCACAAATTATATTATCAACATAACAATTACAGTGAATATGGATAAAAAAACAAAAGAAGTTGGATAAGATCATGAAAAAAAAAGTACAAATGACTAGTCATAAACGATGACATGATCATTTGTCACAACATTTTCTTTATTTGTTTATTGACCTAGAGTGCGTCACAATCAGCTCCGAGATTGTGAATAAGTATATAGTGTGCATAAATTTGGCCACTGGTAAGGACCCTGGCTCACTACACATTAGGACACTGATGACTTTTTACAGTGACATAAACATTTTCTCATTGTACAATGTCACTACTACTATTATGATGAACAACAGCAGAACTGATATTTTCCTGACATTCTTTTTTTGTAATGCTATTTGAAGGGTCATGAAACCTACACCAAATATTCTGAGATTTTAACAGTCACGTCGTGTGTCTGTTAGTTTTGATTGTAGGACAAAACTAGTTAATTTTAAACCTTTTTGCACTATTTTCAACTTCTGGGTTTAAATTCGTCTGACGTTTTCTTGAACTATGATACATCGATGACTCATCTGTGTCTAATAATTATTCATGAGACTGTGTGTCCTTATCCTATAAGAAGACACCTTGCTTAATTATTCATGACAGCACAAGTTGATTTCCTATGACAGGCGCTTCAAACAGTGAGATCTCATACAGCAAGTGAGAGATGCATTATTAATGGATCAAAAATGAGTGTTTGTTTTTGTTTTCTTTACACAGCTTTGTAAGAGATTCTGCAACGCACAAGTTCTCTTCAATAGATCCTGAGTCTTCGACAGTGAGCAATTCATCCACACTGTTAGTGTAACCGGTCTTTATGGCCCTTTCACCAATCAAACGGCTTATAAAAACGCCACAAAGTCTCAAAAGTTATCAAAGATGCAACAGTGTGTTCATATATTTTTAATGCAGAGAACAGATGCGAATGGCTGTGCATTAAACTATAGCTGTCATAGGATATGTACTGTATTATTTGTGAAATTTTCAGTCACTACTTGTCCATCAATGTATGTTTATGCTGAAATATAATTAAATAACGTAGTAGTTTTTTTTTTAAACATCAATCATGTGTCATGTCTATTGAGTTGGCTTGCACAATTTGTTTTCATGCTTCAGAACTTCCGTTAACGGAGCACTGTGAGGATTGATGCTCCCTTGTTTTCACGGTGCATTGTGGGACTTTTTTAGGGAGCGAAAGTGCCTTGACTGCTGAACTAAGGAGCTGATTGAGATGCACCCCTAGACATTTTCACGTCATAACATTTCTTTGTTTTAAAATGTTAATAATGTGAAAGCTTTATTTATCTTCAGGTTTAAATAAGATTTTGTACCTCAAATTTTTACTCAAATGGTTTAAGACCCTATTATGTTTTAGCAATCAACAATATGAAAGATAATAATCAGTGAATTCCATATAGCATATTCAAGATTGACCTTTTTTGAGTATTAAGTAGTTGTGTACTCTTCATTGAGGGCAATGGATCAGTTTTCTTTCCGATATTCTTGGCACTTATTCTCAATGAACGTCTCAAAGAAGGCCCAGGCTCCAGGTGAGAAGCATCAGAGTTACTGCCATGTATGGGAATGGGACTCGCCACTAGGGGGCAGAAGGTACATAAGAATTAGTCACAAATCAGGAGTGTGAACTACTTACTGAATCACTGAAACCATGAAACATGGTGGATCATTTGCGCAGCTGACAGTCAACTCGTTTTAAAAAAGATCTATATAGTTAACAATATTGTATTCTTCATTTGCAAGGCACTAAATCATTTTTTGGGTCTTATAGAACTTGTTTAAAGTTCACTTTTTCAGTCTTTGTACATTAACTGGGTTACCTTCACTGTTTTCCCTTTCTGGAGAACTTTCTTCTTCATCAAGAACAGCTTGAACTCTTGATAAACACAGAACAAATCAAATTATTATTCTTTGAATTTTACAGTTGAGTGTATTTTTACAAGTCTAAAAAAAAGGTGTACACACCTTACAAGATTTGCTGGTGGAAGCATGGTGCCATTAGTCTGCTCATTATAAAATAAAATAAAATAATTCAACACATAATGTAAATACAATTGCAGTGGTGCAGATTTGATTAGGATAGTATAATGTAATCTAACGTTACCTGTTCTGTTGTAAATGTCTTTCTGCTCTGTTTGGTGTAACACTGCAGGCCAATCTGAGGAGAAATCTCTGTAAACCAAAGAGATTAACGTTACTTTAGCTTTAGCTGCAACTATACAGTTGTTGGTAGTGTAATTAGTAGTGCTTCGAGTCAATGATTACCTTAATTACAGTGACTTGAATATTTTGAATCGGGACAGCACAACCATAGATATATAGTAGGCTATATATACATAACATATAACGTTAATATATCTATGATAACAACCTTGCATCATGGTTAAGTTTTGCAAGGGCAAGCACCACTGAAATTTCTTCACAAAATTAGTTTAAAACTATAATATTTACAGGATCAAAATCGAAAATGACATTTCTCAAGAAACGAGCTGAGTTTGATTAACGTTACATGATCATACCTTCACTCAGGGCTCCAGGAGAGACGACGATGGGGGACGATAACTGATATCCTGTCAACATTAACCTACATAATAGAATCATTCGTTACCATACCATTCGTTACAAATCTCGACTTTTCGCTACATTTGACCAACTCTAGAACTGGAGTAGTTAGGCGTAGCTAAATCAGATGATGACCTGCTGAGGTAAAAGCTCTCGTCTACTTCACCACTGTCGTCGTCGGTCGCGATGGTCTCATCCTGGCTTAAATCCATATTTGTTTGCATTAAACAATACGACACATGGCGCTTAATAAAAGAGTAACGTCTGAGCTATTTAGAAATATTCGGCAAAGACTTCTATGAAGGTTTGTTATAATAATTTCTGTTGTTTTTTGGCGCCAAATTGAGTGATTCAATTGCTCCTCTAATCTGATTGGTCAAAATCAAGATCAAGAGTCTCGAGATGAGCTCTTTAATGTTTTCTTCTTCCTCTTCTTTTAATCTGTTTGAACAAAATACACATGAAAAATAATGTTTTTCAAATTTCTCATTTATAAGTAGATTAGAAATCATAGGCTACATAACAAAGTCAAAATTCAGGCAAATTTGGTTTAGTTCTGAGAAGAATCAAGAATTTATTATGTAAGTGGGACCTGGATCTAAAGTCCAGCAGCAACGTGTGTAAATGAAGAGTTCAGATGCAAAAGCCTAAGTGCCATCTGGAATTTTCTTCTAGATTGATCATTTTTATCAAGCTCGTATATTTAAGTTCAATAATTTCACTTAAATGGCAATGCAAATTACCTATTAATTGTCATTTAAGTGAAATTACTTAAATATATAAGCTTTATAAAAATGATCATTCTAGAAGAAAATTTCAGATGGCACTTAGAGGCTTTTGCATCTGAACTCTTCAAATACACTCACACTCATCTTTATATAAAAAGAATCCAGAGATCTAAAATATATCTATATTTATACAACAATATACTTGTAAGGCAATTTTAATACATAAAAATGAGTAGCCTGTATTTGCAGGCCAAACTATAGCTCCTAAGAATTTACATAAACGTTTTGTGGAATATTTGCACATTTAAAAAGTAAACAAACGCTACATTTTATATTAATTCCATGGTTCATATGGCTTATTTTATTTTTTGTCAAAAATTATGAAATGTACGTTTCATGAAACAGAACAATAGATCATCAGAGAATTGTTATTGATAAAAAAATGTTAACCAAGATTAATTGAGAGTGTGATTACAAAATCCAATGATATTGAATGTCATCTCTGCAGTATGTATTGCAGTTCCAAGGTTGGATATTTTCATATCTCAATATTTTTAAAGGTCAAGGGCAAGGCTGTGCCAAGGTTTACACACACACACAGTCTGGTTCGCAATCTTTGTGGGGACTCTCCATAGACGTAATGGTTTTTATATTCCCTATTCCCTAACCCAAACCCTATACCCCTAAACCTACCCATCACAGTAACCTTTCTGCATTTTTACATTTTCAAAAACATAATTTAGTATGTTTATTAACCCATTTCCCTCATGTGGACCACTGGCTGGTACCCACAACGTGTAGGTGATCTCTCTCACACACACACACGCGCACACACACACACACACACACACATTCAAATGATGGCCAGATCACGCGTTCTCCGTCAGGACACGCCTTCAAACACAGTTTCACTGGAAGAATTGGGCGTGGTGTTCTCGCGTATCGGTATGGTTCGACGATTTGATTGGCTCATCACTCGACTGACGCAGAGCCATGCCATCGCTTCATATAAGCCTAGAGGAGGATGCCGGTGTTAGCGACTGGAGTCCTGTCTCAAACGACGGGATATGGATTACTATCGTCTGTATTTATTTATCTCGGCCGCTCTAATTATGAAAACCACCGCTAAATGTTAATTTGTAACAGTGGAAATATCTATAGTCTTTTATTTATTTAATCGCATATGAGGAGGATTTGACAGTGATCTGCTCTTGGTGTATTTATTCTTTAAACCCTCATTGACCCTCACTGGTAAGTACCTGCATCGAGATCTACATCCATAGCTTTTATTTTACACATGCCTGCTTAATATACCATGTCATCCATGATTCATGTTTTGAATGTCAGTTTCCTTCAGTTCGTTACTGCATGATTGCATCAGTTGCTCATCTTTATTATCATTGTTGGTGATATTTATAGGCTAAGAAAGCAGAACATGAAGTCAGAATCTTTGTACGAGCTTATGCAAAGTGCAGAAGAAAGTCCAGACTATTTATTCAATATAATTTTTATTGATACACTTTTATTGTAAATATTTTAAAGTAATTTAAATAAATTGTATAAAGGGAATATTTTAAAATTTAATCATGAGTGTTTAGGTGAGTCATTTGGGTTAATGATTACAAAAGTACGCACTTACCACCACCTATCACCACATACAAAAAAGTTATTTCTAATTTTTTATTTTGATATTAAATCTTATATTAAGTAATTTTTTTTACTATTAAATCAGTCATCATAGTATGATTATTGGTCATCACAATCAAAACTGTAAATACAGAAACAGATGGCACTGTCTGTCATTTGTCACATCAGATATGTATTTAGCACATTGAATTTATATCAAGCCATCTGATGTTACTATACAGTGTAACTGCAGTAATAAAGAGCTTAAAAAACAAAACAAAAAAACAAACAAACATCAACAACTCAAAAATGATGAAATCAAAATAGACCATTCTTATTTTTTATGGACTATTGCACCAGTAGTTATTATTACATATGATTTAATGGTGCTGTATATTATTTAAAGAAAATGTATATATTCATGTGCTCTCATTATCTTTAATCAAAATAACGCCCATTTGCAACTACAACTCTGATGATGCCTCGAGGGCTGGACAACCTGCACTCACATGAGATCATTCGTTCACCAACGAACCAATCAATTCCTGATAGACAAAAGTTCTGCCCTACATTTTTTTCTTGTGTTTCACTCGGATATATGTCACAATAGGGAAGAAAAGACTATTGCAAATTCAGTTTCATGCCAACTTTAAACTATAATGTAAGTTATGCTCTCGAAGTACTTTTAAATGTTTCTTTCTTTCACAAATGTATTGTTTTATATATATATATATATATATATATATATATATATATATATATTTTAATATATTTATATATGTATATATTTTGTGCATGATTTGATTTCATACTCATGAAATTGCAATGTTGTGAGTAAAAGAATAATAATAATTCTGTCACTGTAATCCTGTTTAACAATTGTCTTTTCTTCTTTGCTTTTGTCATTTACAGTAAGAGACTGCAACACACAATTCATCATGCTGACGAGACTTTTCCGAATCCACGGCCTCTTTGTGGCCTCCCATCCTTGGGAAGTCATTGTGGCTACTGTGACTCTCACCATCTGCATGATGTCTATGAACATGTTCACTGGAAATGACCAGATTTGTGGGTGGAACTTTGATTGCCCCAAATTAGAGGAGGTACAGCTTGTTACTTTGGAAATAAATGACATCATGGTGGCGGTTAAAGTAAAGTTGAATGATATTATTTTCTCTTTGAATTATAATATTATGTTTTTTCCCCTTTCTATCTTGTCTCCAGCAAATCCTAAGCAGCGATATCATTATCCTGACAATCACAAGATGTATAGCAATCGTCTATATTTATTTTCAGTTCCAAAATCTTCGACAGTTAGGATCCAAATACATATTGGGTGAGTTGAAGCTTTTAAACCTAGTTAATAAAATTATTTTGTGAGGTAACATGAATTGCAAGTGTTCATTTTTAAATTTTCATTTCAGGCATTGCAGGACTTTTCACGATATTCTCCAGTTTTGTGTTCAGCACGGTTGTGATTCACTTCCTGGACAAGGAGCTGACAGGCCTCAAGTATGTACATTTGTGTATCACTCTCACTTGAAATTTTAGAAGTATTGCTTTGGAAAATGTTTATATTTTGTATTAATATTCACAGTGAGGCCTTGCCATTCTTTCTGCTGTTGATTGACCTCTCAAAAGCATGTGCTCTGGCCAAGTTTGCTTTGAGTTCCAACTCACAGGTACTTCACCTTTTCGCTTTTTTTCAGTCCAGATTTTTCAGTCCAGTCCACATTTGTTACATTAAACTGAGGGTTAAGTAAATAAGACCAATTATGCCAGTCTTGGGTTTTTGTAAATGGCTTTTTGGCTGTCCTGCAGGATGAGGTGAGAGAGAATATTGCCAAAGGAATGGCCGTTTTAGGACCCACTTTTACTCTTGATGCCCTTGTGGAGTGCCTGGTGATCGGTGTGGGAACAATGTCAGGTAAACTTCACCCTTTCATATGAGACAGAAAATTAAACAGATTTGTTTAACCCAGCAGCAATAAACTTAATTTTAACTTAAACTTAACTTTATTTTGCCCTTTCGTTGTTTTCCTGCAGGTGTGCGACAGCTTGAGATCATGTGCTGCTTTGGTTGTATGTCTGTCCTGGCGAACTACTTTGTGTTCATGACCTTCTTCCCGGCCTGTGTCTCTCTTGTGTTGGAGGTATGTAAGATTATTTGCGAAGTACGCATAAATGAAGATTAGATCATATTCTAACATGTATGTCTATTTCAATCAGTTGTCCAGAGAAAGCAGGGAGGGACGACCCATCTGGCAGCTGAGCCACTTTTCTAGAGTTCTGGAAGAGGAAGAGGACAACAAGCCTAACCCTGTCACGCAAAGAGTCAAAATGATCATGGTACACACTGAACCAAAAACACTACAGTTGTCACGCTTGGTCGCACAAATCGCACGATGCTGGAGAATTACTAGAATAAGTCTTTAATCACTATATTCAAGGAATGCAGGAGAACACTGGAAAGCTTTAAACAACTATCAAGTAAAACTAAGATGACACAAGACAACGAAAAAAGGAAATGAAGGGATATAAATACACAGAGATCACAGGGTAACTAAAAACAACAGGTGAACGTAATAAAATCAGAAACCATAGAAACTAACTAGAGAGCAGCACAGGGAACAGAATGAAAACAAAACCAAAACAGAACAAGACCGTTACAACAGTTTTTTGATACTGGGATTTGTGATATTAATGGGTTGGTCTCTAATGGTCTGGATAATGTTTAATATTTGCAGTCTCTTGGCCTGGTCATGGTTCACGCTCATAGCCGGTGGATTGCCGATCCCACGTCAAGTAACGGAACTCTTGATCTTCCTCAAGTCGGAGTGAGCCTGAATGACAATATGCCCAAGAGGATTGAACCAGACATGCCCCTGTGGCACTTTTACATGTCCAGGTGGGCACACTTCAGAGATCTTATTCATTTTATTAATAATAATGCTGGTTTTGGCCATTAATATTTGGATTTGTTCTCCTATTAATTTCAATTGTTTGAATGTTTTTTTGTTTTTTTGTTTCAATAGTTCAAAATACATAGTTCTATGTATTAATAGTACAGCTAAATCTCTGCAGCTATAGATATACATGCAAATTTCATTTTTTATAATATTGCATACTGCATTGTATAATAATTAGGAATGCATATTAAATTGCCAATTGAGGTAATTGCACTGAAATGACAATTTTTGGATGCACGTTCTGTGTATTTTGGGTAGCCGAAATTTCGGTGCATCCATAGTAAAAAATTGTAGATACGATCATGCACAATTAAATATCCAATATCAATAGATACGATAAATTGAAAAGAAAATCTCTAATATTCGCTGATAACCAATTTGATACTGATATATCATCATGCATCCTTAATAATAATAGTAATAAGACGATGATGTGATTATTATTTTATTCTGTGCATTTAGGATGATCAGCATGGACATTGAGCAGGTGATCACACTGGGTCTGGCCCTGTTCCTGGCTGTGAAGTACATTTTCTTCGAACAGGTGGAGATGGAATCTACCCTGTCCCTGAAAGTCCCCACTCCAGGCTCCATGCTCTCGCAGAAATGGTCTCCTGATCAGTGCTGTAGGAAAGAGGTTTCCTGTTCTAGCAAGCCTGAGAAAACCCCAACTCCCATTCCTGTTGTTACCAAAGAGGAAAGAGGTATTCCCCCCTTGCCTTTTCATTTTTGTGTTCATTTTATGCAAAACCATCACTCTATAATGGAATCTAACAGCAATTTCTTTCTTTCAGATTTAGTGATTCGGCCCCTGCCTGCCCTGAAAGAGCCTGAGCATAAAAGCAATTTTGTTCTGGGAGAGGATGAAACTCTGGAAAACGCTGATGTGTCGGAGCCTGCGATCAGTGTACCTGCCGAACCTAGACCTGTGGAAGATTGTCTGTCCATTCTGAAAAACCCAGAGGTAAGAGCGTTGTTAAATATCCCAGCGATACTGTTTCTCCTGTTCTTTTTCTTTCCGACATCAAGATTAACCCCGGGTTCACTGTGGGACTGAAGGCTGTAGTTATTTTTTACCTCAGGGTTGACCCATGTAATCTCTAATGAGATCCTCCCTCTTTACTCTGACTCTTAGCTAATTAGTTTATGACGTTAGACAAGATCAGAAGCATGTAGTGAAACCATTTACCTCCTAGAGTAGACTTCTGTTACCTTAATCCAAGTATAATCACAGTGTATGTGTGTGAGTATTTAAGTGTCACCTCTTCTGACTCCACAGATGGGCGCTCGGTACCTCAGTGATGAGGAGGTGATCGTTTTGGTGAACTCAAAGCACATCCCAGCTTACAAACTGGAGGCCATGATGGAGACCCCTGAGAGAGGGGTGATGATCCGTAGAAAAATGCTCTCTCCCAAATTCCCAGATCCCTCAGCTCTCTCCTGTCTGCCTTATAAAGACTATGACTACTCTAAGGTAAGACATGAGGTCATTACATCATACATTATTTAATTAGTGGTGCTTTATTGATTTGAACAAACTAGGGATGTGCTGACATTGAAACCAAATCCATCCAAATTTTGTTCAAAAAGATATGATCCAATAAGATTATTTAATGTTTTTGAAAGAAGTATCTTATGCTAACCAAAGCGGCATTTTTAAAAATAAAAAATACAGTGAAAACAGTAATACTGTTCAAATTTGTGCTTTCAGATCGATAAATCGTGATCTAACATAAAAGTTTTTGTTTACATGATATATGTTATATATGTGTTTCTGTGTGTGTGTCTGTGTGTCTGTATATATATATATATATATATATATATATATATATATATATATATATATATATATATATATATATACATATATATACATATACACGTACATATATATATGTGTGTGTGTGTGTGTAAATATGTGTGCGTGTCTATATACAGTATATACACACAGACATAAATAATATAAATAAATATAATAATAAGTATATATACACACATATATTTTTGTTTTCTAAACCCATTTTTTGTTAGATGTGATTAATCGATTTGACAGAACTATACAAAATATTACAATTTAAAATAACTCTTTTCTATTTTTTTAATTTTAAGAATGTAATTTATTCCTTTAATGAAAAGGCTGAATTTTCAGCATCATTACTCCAGTCTTCAGTGTCACATGATCCTTCAGAAATCATTCTAATATGCTGCTTTGCTGCTCAAGAAACATTTCTGATTATTATCAGTGTTGAAAACAGTTGTTAACAGTTTTTTTGTAAACTATATATTTTTTTAATATTATTAATCATACTTCATTTTATTTAATTATTTTTAAGATTCTTTAATGAATAGAAAGTTCAGAAGAACAACATTTATTTCATTTATTTGAAATAGATTTTTTTTAAAACATTAATAGATGTCTTTGCTGTCACTTTTGCTCAATTTAATGCATTCTTCCTGACTAGAGTATCAATTTTATATATATATATTTATATATATATATATATATATATATATAAATTAAAATTAAAAACTAATTTGATACCATACTTAGAGGGTGGACTGAATTGGGCTAGGAAACACTATTTAGTAATGCGCCAGCAACTGCACAGCAACCCTGGCAACCACCCAGAACATTTAGCAGTTTATTGAGGTTTTTTGAGCCTTTGATGGAAACCTCACCATTAATTCTCATGTTTTTTATTCCAGGTGATGGGAACATGTTGTGAGAACGTCATTGGTTACATGCCAGTCCCTGTGGGGGTTGCTGGTCCACTGTTATTGGATGGCAAGCAGTTTCAAGTCCCCATGGCAACAACTGAGGGCTGTCTAGTTGCCAGCACAAATAGAGGCTGCAGAGCTATAGCTGTAAGCAAAACCATTTTTCCCCAGTTGAGTTTGTTTTTCCTGTTTTTTTGTTTTAGTTCTCAAAGGGAAGCTGAAGGCAAACACATTTAACAGCAGCCTAAACTGATGTAAAGTTGCGTAATGTCTAGTGTAAATCACATGAATCTAATGTTGTCGTGAATGGCTGTCCCACAGTTGGGAGGTGGTGCCAGTAGCCGTGTTCTTGCAGATGCAATGACCAGAGGGCCGGTGGTGCGTCTGCCTTCTGCCTGTCAAGCGGCTGAAGTCAAGGCCTATCTGGAGAGCACTGAGGGCTTCAAGACCATCAAGGAGGCCTTTGACCAGACCAGCAGGTACGGGACCATTTCTCTGAACAGATTTATTGTGGTAGTGCAGTTAGTAGTGATTTTGAAACATATATTTTTGTTGTTTGTGTAGGTTTGCACGATTAGAGAAGCTTCTGATTGGCCTGGCAAGTCGCAACCTGTACATTCGATTCCAGTCCAAAACTGGAGATGCAATGGGCATGAACATGATCTCAAAAGTATGTTGAATTGCATTTTACAAAATGATGTTAAACACGGTCTCTGCAGATACTGAAATTATCTTAACTGACCTGACACGATTCATTAATTGCACTTCGCTGAGTTTTTATCTTTCTTTTCTCTTTGGTCACCAGGGCACAGAACAGGCTCTCGCCAGGCTGAAGGAGGAATTTCCAGAGCTTCAAGTTTTGGCTGTTAGTGGAAACTACTGTACTGACAAAAAACCTGCTGCCATCAATTGGATTGAAGGCAGGGGCAAGTCAGTGGTGTGTGAGGCCACCATTCCAGCTAAAGTTGTCAAAGAGGTACACAACCACGTCATATTCTACAAAAAGTCCCATATTGGCTGCATATTGGATAGAAATGTATGTTTTTGGAATGAAAGTCCTCTATCTCACACTAGTGTTTTTTTCGCAGATTTTAAAGACGTCGACTGCGGCTCTGGTAGACGTGAACATAAACAAGAACTTGGTTGGATCTGCTATGGCTGGAAGCATCGGAGGTTATAACGCTCACGCCGCCAACATCGTAGCTGCTATCTATATTGCTTGTGGACAGGTAATAAAAGTTAATGCTGTGTTGTTTGAAGTATGATTTTGATACGGATAATGATGTGTTGTGTGATTATATAGTTACAATACGTGCAGATGTACAAATGAATTTGTTGTCGATAGGACCCAGCGCAGACAGTGGGCAGCTCTAATTGTATCACTATAATGGAAGCCTCAGGCCACACCGGGGAGGATCTTTATATCAGCTGTACTATGCCATCCATTGAGCTGGGCACGGTGGGCGGAGGCACTAACCTTCCTCCACAGCAGGCCTGTTTACAGGTACTTACACCTATTCGATACAGGATCAGTATTTGACACTTACGAAAGACGGACGTATGTTTTATTTTCATTGTGGATGCACAGTTCTGAAGCCACTCTCATAGAATCTCATTCAGTTTTATTCTCTCTGTCTCTTCCTGTCAGATGTTGGGTGTTCTGGGTGCCAATCAGGTGTGTCCGGGCGAAAATGCCCGACAGCTTGCCAAGGTGGTGTGTGGGACCGTGCTTGCAGGAGAGCTGTCACTCATGTCTGCACTTGCTGCCGGACACCTGGTGAAAAGTCACATGACTCACAACAGGTAAGAATTCTTTATAAAATATGAATAGAACATTACTTTAATATTATTTACTATATATATATATATATATATATATATATATACCAAGTGACTTATCCCAGAAAAATCATTGCCAATAAAATTCATGGACTGTCTCTTGTGTATGGCAAGAAATGGAGTCTGATATAACTGAAATACTTATTGAATATAAATGTATATAATAATCCTTTAATCATGTATAGTTTTATTCACATGTATGTAATATACTGTATGTATGTGTGTATATATATATATATATATATAATTTTACAAATATATTTCTTATTTATTAATTGTATAAATATAAAAAAAATCATATACATTTATATATTATATATGTAATTTATGTATATTTGTACATTATATATATATATATAATGATATATTACTGTGTGTGTGTGTGTGTGTGTGTATATATATATAATATATATATATATATACACTATAATTTTTTTTATTAAAATTACATATATATAATATATAAATATACATAAATTACATATATAATATATAAATGTATATGAATTTTTTATATTTATACAATTAATAAATAAGAAATATATTTGTAAAATTATTCATATATATATATATATATATATATATATATATATATATATATATATATATATATATATATATATATACGCACACAGTAATATATCATTATAATATTTGTAATCTTAAAATCCTATTAATAAAATAACCTTACAAATTAAAATATAATACAATATAATATAATAATAATAGACTGACAATGTTTTGTAACGTAAACTATCATCTGCAAACACCTGTATAATTTCTTTTTTATATTTTGGCTTTAGATCAAAAGTGAATTTGCAAGAAGCTCCAGGAACATGTACTAAGCAGGCATCTTGAGCCATCGCCTGTTGAAGAGGCAAAGGGCCATACAGAAAGACCATCTCAACTTCACGGCACAAATGATTAGTAATTTAGATTATTTTCAAGGACAGCAAAAGGAATATAAACTTATGACTGTTCATGGTTTCCCTGATCTGTTAAAGAGACTGGATTAATTAAAGACTGGAATCAAGACCAGCTGTGTTCACAAGCTTATGATAAGTCGGTATTTCTAAATCATATCTGAGCAGGATCGCAGTTTCCAGCCCTGCTTTGTCAAGCCTAACTTGCTATGAACAGCAAATCTGATCTTAGATCCACAGCAGCCGGAACATACAGATAAAGAAGGCCATATAACATAATTTTTTTTCTAAAATCAATGAAGTGCAGGTCATACAAGGCCGACTGGATGGGTTAAAGTGGAGAGCATTTTGTACTTTATTTTTATTTGATGGCGATGGCAACTGGGAGCATATCTTTGCCAACTTGTTCGCCAAACTGGTCAGCAACATTAGAAAGGGAAAGAGAAGGTTTACTTATTTGCACTTAGAAAGGGAAATGGCACAGGACAGTACTGACACAGAGGAGTTTAAAGTACTATGATTCACTAGTTGGTACACATGTAGAATATTACAGAACGACTATGAAATTGCCAAACGCAGCCGTCAGCAGTGATCGCAGTGTTTCTCGTGTCAGAATGTACATTAGTTTTTTTTCTATGACACAGGAATGTATTGAATGACTTGTGTAACTGAAAGGAGCAGTGCTACGGCATGATGGGACAAATATTTCAAAAGGTGCTATGATCCGCGTTTCAGTTCTTTGTTCAATTACTGATTTATTTGTGTTTGAACACCTACTGCTATAGGTTTATGTAACAATACACAACACACTGCGTATTTCTGAAGGCTTGAAATGGCTTTTATTAAGTTGGTTCTGGTTTTTATGTAATGGAAAAGAGTGGCTGATGTTTAGAAAAGTACGTTTCATGCTGAAGACTGAAAGGAAGCTTGCTATTTTTTCCCCAAAGGCACAATTCAAATTATTAAATAAATAATAAACTGCAAAGTTTTGTATATTTTTTTATAATAAAGGAAAATATATAATACATTGTGTTGCGCTTGAATTGATCATATTCTCTTTCTCACTTGGGCAACTTTAACCAAATATACTAAACAAACACTATTTGAATGAATATATGAATGAAATATGCATTTCAATGAATGCATTTCATATTAAAAAATAATGTTGGTTGCCATTGTGTGCATTACTATTTATACTTGTGTGTTGCTAACATTTAGCTTAACTTTAAAGAAAGATTACAAAGTGATAAGCCCAAAAACAAAAAGCACCAAATGAATCATGTCGCAATTTATTCTCTAATACCACCTAAAAAAAAGTTCAATATATATATATATATATATATATATATATAAAGCACAGCTGTTATATTTTGAGGCTATGCGTGTGCTGGAGACCAATGTGGTGAGATGTTTGAGTTCTCTAAGGCAATGACATTATAGGCTCTTGCCTCACCAGAGTGTGAGCCGACCAATCAGCTCGCCCTGCATCACATCTCACCAGGATACTGACTGCTGATTGGCTCAACCTCAGCGAGGCACTATCCTAGAGACAGACCTGCAGGGATGAAACGGGCTTTGGGCTTTTTACACACACACACAACTTAATCTGAGAGCGCTAACCGTGTTACTCCTCCCCTAATGCTCGTCTTGAATAGTAACCCTATCGCATGCTCATGATACCATATCAGCCCATAGGTTTGTCAGTCAATATCAGCGCTCAGCGTGATTGGAAACGCCCAGTGCAGAGTTCACAGAGGTTGAATTGGTTTATTGCAACGTACCTTGTTATATGTAGTCTCTATATATTCTGCACAATTACATGCAACTAACCCTATTGCAACTACATGTAGGTCATATTACTCAGTACTTAAATCATTTGCTGTAGCCTGTAACAAACACAAATGAAAAAGTGAAAGTTTTGCTTGCGTTTAATAAAATTTGGTTTCATTAATAAGTTGGTGATACTACATATATATATAGAAAGAAGTCATTTACAAAACTAAAAAAAAAAAAAAAAGCAATTAACATTTGTAACCAATCTCAAAATAGTCAAGGTTTTTTTCCTTAGTTTCTTGTTCTTGCTTTCATAAACTAAGATTTTCACACATTCAACTAAATAAAAGTGCTTTAAGCAGTACTGCAGCAGCAAATCTGTGACGGCATAACCTATGCAACGATTCGATCATTTACATGCATCAAATCAGCCGTTCGGAACTGGAGTATTAGTATGGAAAAAAACAGAAGAAAAAAAATCATATTGTTTAGTGCAAACAATGTTACTGACGTCACAAAAACAACAACCCCCCCCCCCCCCAACATATTACAACAGTGAGATGATTCAATTAATAAATGGATTTGCCTTGCATAAAAAAAATCATGAAGTTGAAGCCTTTATTAAAGGGATAGTTCACCCAAAAAAATTCAATTGTCATCATTTACTCTCGTTCGTCCAAACAAAAGAAAATATTTTGAGGAATGTTGGTAACCAAACTGATTTAGTTACCAATGCATGGGGGGAAAAAACAGACATATTTCAAAATATCTTCTTTTGTGTTCTACAGAATATATAAAGTTCTTCAGGTTTGGAACGACATGAGAGTGAGTAAATGATGACAACTTTGGGGTAAACTACTCTTTTAAATCGAGTGATGGCTGAAAACGTGCCAGATTCATTCATTCTTCCATACAGTGAATTAGACCACAGTAAGTGACATAAAACTGTGAAATGGCACAACTGCTGTAATTCCTTGTATATTGTGTAGATGGAAGGCCAACAGGTAATAATGAACCAATTCATTAAGGAATATGAAAAGTGGAATGATGAAACTGCTCTAATAGCATCCAAACACAGGCATTTGTACAACGAAGTGCCACCTACCTGCAAAAATCACTTTTGAAACTTCTGAAAATTAGAACAAAAAACAAAACAAAACTTAAAAAGAAAAGGGAATAATGGTCATATACCAACTTTTTACAGGTCTACTTTTCAATATTAGCAGTTCCCGTTAAACATACACTTTGCCAAAAGCCACATTTATGAATTACAATAATCAAAAATGTGTAATGCCTTCACATGTAAATAATGTTAAACATTCATACACGAACTGTACAATAGATCTTAAGACTGAAGTGTGACATCCTCTTGATCATGAGGACAGAAAGGGTCTTCCTAAGACAAACGGCTATTGGCCAGTGAGAATCATATAAATCAAGGCATCAAGTTTACAGTATATATATTTCACCAAGACCACAGTCAGAACTCAAACTATGATCAAATATTTACAAAAATGTAAAACACTTTAACAACCTGAGCCGCAGCTCATTTACGAAAAAATAAGTAAGGCCTTTTGAAGATGAACAGACTGTGTTGGTTATTCTAGTGTGTTTGACTTTTCAAAGGTGCTTTTACAGACATTGGTGTACCGCTTTTGTTCAGTCTGTATGGATACAGTTTGAAAAAGGTTTCTGAAGAGTGTCAAGAGCACTTGGGCAGAGCAGCGCTTTGTCATGAGTGATGGTAGAGCATTGTGAATAAGGCGTTTCTTCAGGTGAGTCAGAAAGCAAACTGGGAATGTAGATTAAACAACCTGTGGGAAGAGAAAACAAGATTAAATGTACAACACGTTGTGATTTACAAGCGGGAAACAGTCACTTGTTTTCAAGGTGCGAGTTACCTGGTGTTGTTCAGAAGAGGATAGCCTCATCGCTGGTCTTCTCTTGAACATACGTGGTGAAGCGTTTGAGGAATTTGGGGTATTCTCTCTTGGCTACGGCTCGCAAGACTGATGCAGGGGCCCAACCACCAGGATTTACTTTAGGATTACATGAACACAGCATTAATGTGACATTTTATATCGTGTATATAATAAAACAAAGATTGCAATCCAAACTGTAATGTACTCAGTGTAAAAATGATATATTTATGATATTTAGGGGTGGTTGACATTTTTAAACAGCCAGATGTCTTTAGCTAGAAGATATTTTAAAGAATGTCACCTGTCTGGTTAACAACATTATTTTTTAAATATCTTATTTTGTGTTCAACTGATTACACAGTAATCCAAGTCAATTACTAACACATTTATCTAACTTTTGTGGTCACTAAAACAGTTGAAATATTGTGAAATATTATTACAATTTAAAATAACTATCTTATAATTGAATATATTTTTAAATGTAATTTATTCCTGTGATGCAAAGCTGAATTTTCTGCATCATTACTCCAGTCTTCAGTGTCACATGATCCTTCGGAAATCATTCTAATATGCTCAGGAAACATTTATTATTTTTATCCAAAATAAAATAAAATATAATAATAATAATAATAATAATAATAATAATAATTTACACATTTATACATATATATACATATTATATATACACACACACACACACACACATACATACATACATACATACATACATACATATTACTTATACTTACCGACTAACAAATCTTACTGACCCCAAATTTTTAAACAGTCATGCATGTACTATAAAGACACCCACCCAACCTTTAGTTTGAATTATTTTAGGGGATTCAATTAGGATGGTCAGACACCCTGACCCGTGAAAACTGGCACCATGGTTGTAGTGCTAGGCTTACCGTTGGCTACATATGTGATTTTACAGAGGATGTTGTCCCTGGTGATGTCTTTGTCTCCCTCTGGTGGGCTGATTAGTGTTTGACAGATCATGGCTACATTGATTTTGGCACGAATGCATCTAGCAGAAGGCTGGAGAAAACATGAGAAAACCTCTGTTAGAGAGCATTCTGATGCACAGCTTATTGTATACCTTTAATGTTGAATATTATGTGTTTATATGTTTCTGGGTTTCTAATAATAATGTCTGTGATATCAAATTGTATGAAAAGGGAAACATTTTAAAAGATACTTCTGCAGTCCAGGTACTTACTTGATAGCTGTCATGATCCACTGAGAAGTTGCACACCAGCCAGGTGTCAGGATCATTCTCATTGGTGGAGAGAATTTTACGAATAACCGATACATAAAGCACGTCCCGCTGGGAGGCAGGCCACACTCTCTACAAAAAAGGAGTGAGAAAGTGTATTTAAAGATGTCAATGCAACTGCAACAACCACAAATGATTTCAGAAACAACCAGCCATAATGCAATAGTGAATGGTGCTTTACTTTATGTGTCTGATGAATGATGACCGCATTATCCGAGAGCGTCTCAACCACTTGAAAGCTTTCAATTGTTGCTGTAAAAGATAAGGTAAATGTGTTTGCATGTATAACCAAAACAGCATTTTCTTATTATTTGCATCAGTTATTATCATTAACTAAAACTATTAAAAATAAAATAAATACCTAATTGGAATAAAGCGGAAATAAAATATAAATATTAGATGGAAAAACAAACGTATTTCAAGTCAGCATTTATCATTTTCGTTAGGTTTAAGTTGAAGCAATACAATTATTAACTGGAAATAAATGAAAACTAAACTAAAACTAAAGCAAAAATAGATTAAACCTAAATAGCAACATTTACAAAAAGAAAAAGAAAAAAAATGGACAAAAGCACATTAAACTTTAAAAATTAAACAAAAAGCACAATGCACAATGTTCTCTCACCATTCCTGAAAACAAAAAACAAAAGCTGCTGTTCACTATTAGATTAGAAGATCAAAAAGCAAAATGATATGCTGAGGTGAACATACTCTCCCAGTCGTTCCGATAAGCTGTGTCCCAAAAGTAGTGGCAGACCTCGTGCCCCGTGACCCCTCTGACAGAATGAGTAGCTTTGAGAGGATCCAGAACGATGCCATTCTCCTCCACCTCTCTCCTATACACCTGCAAAAACAAATGTTGCAACAAGTTTGTTTCTTGTACATACCTATATCTATATATCTATATCTATATCTATATATAGATATAGATATATATACACACAACCCCAAATCAGAAAAAGTTGGGACACTGTACAAATTGTGAATAAAAACAGAATGCAATGATGTGGAAGTTTCAAATTTCAATATTTTATTCAGAATACAACATAGATGACAAATGTTTAAAATGAGAAAATGTATCATTTTAAGGGAAAAATAAGTTGATTTTAAATTTCATGGCATCAACACATCTCAAAAAAGTTGGGACAAGGCCATGTTTACCACTGTGTGGCATCCCCTCTTCTTTTTATAACAGTCTGCAAACGTCTGGGGACTGAGGGGAC
>NC_139967.1:32057974-32065474 GCF_963993115.1 Abramis brama | reverse complement strand
GGCGTGGTGGCTGTGAGAAGAAGGGAGGGGAGAGGGTGTGGTATGGCATGGCATGGGAAAGGGGGGAAACTGTCATCGACTGTCACTAAAAATCAGTGGTAAAACGTGAGGAAATGCTAGATTTTTTTATAGCTGGCAAAGTTATAGTCTAATGAAATACACTGACACCTTATAATTGTATTTAAAACATATAAATGCACATGTATATGTATAATTATGTCATTATAAAATATATATTTGTTTATATACACACTATAAATGCATATATTTGAAAATAAATAAAAAAATCGCTTAAAAAAAACCCCGTTCAGTAGCCTATATATCCTAGATCTACGCGCCCCCTAAACCCACATAATAAAGATGTACAGTGACAGAGAAATTTGCACAAATTAAGCATACGTTCCATACAATTGAGGTATTATCGAAATATCTAAATTTTAATAACGAGTGATTTAACAGAAGGCAAGTAAAACGGTCAGGGTTACATTTTAGACACACACACACACACCTCTGAAGCGATAGAAAAGTCCTCGGGACCGCATCACTCGCAAGACGAAACCTGCATTGGTGTACAAGGCCTAAGTCCACCATTCTCCCGTTGAATGGTTGCTACACACACACATAGTTTAGATGTGTCCGTGGTTGATGGCCAACCAGCCGCCCGCAGTCAGAGTCCATCCCGGGCAGCATCACGAGGAAAGATGCACTGGAACTTTTGCACCACGAAAACAAACGCGCGTCCCATCATTGCCTCTCTCATCTACTACGCGATAGGCGATATCATAGTTTGACATGTCTGTCATTGGAAAGATCCACGTGGTGTCATGAATAATTAATAGAAAGTGTCTTCTCATTGGATAAAAAACTCAGTCTCATTAATAATTATGAGACACCGATGAGTCATCAGAGTACTATAGTGCTCTGCCACGTCACAGCCAGTGACGTGGACACGATGAAGATTTTAAACCAGGAAGACGAAAATAGCGTATAAAAACTAAAATTTAACCATTTTCCCGCTACTATTAAATCCAACAGATGCTAACTTTGTCTTCAATGGTGTTCAACACACATACCTCTGTTAAAATCTCAGAAATTTTGGTTTAGGGTGTTGTGACCCTTTAAAGGGATAGTTCACCCAAAAATGAAAATTCTGTCAGTAATTACTCACCCTCATGTTGTTCCAACCCTGTTAGACTTTCATTCATCTTCGGAACACAAATTAAGATATTTTTGATTAAATTTGAGAGCTGTCTCACTCCTTCATAGGCTTCTATGGGATCGAAACTTGCCGGCCCAGAAAGTTAGTACCTCAGAACGTAGGCTCACTATTGGCCAGCATCACACGCATCACACACATGACCAGCGTCAGCCAATAGTGAGCCTACGTTCTGACGTACAACACAGAAGTGCTGCGCTGTTACGCTACGTGAACTCACGTCAGAGGCCCACACAGAAGAAAATGAATAGTTGAATAAAGTCGTTATTCTAGTTTTTTTGAGCACAAAAAATATTCTTGTCGATAACTTAAGGTTAAGCCACTGTAGTCACTTGGACTATTTTAAACATTGTCTTACAATGTTTACAACTAACTTACAATGTTTCGATCCCATAGAAGCCTATGGAGAAGTGATCCAGCTCTCAGATTTAATCAAAAATATCTTAATTTGTGTTCCGAAGATGAACGAAAGTCTAACGGGGTTGGAACAACATGAGGGTGAGTAATTACTGACAGAATTTTCATTTTTGGGTGAACTAACCCTTAAAGCCCATAAAGATAACTATATTAGTGTCCACACCAATGGATGATAACGTTATGTTTATTTATTATAAATGAACGAAGTTAAGTTGTCTATGTAAACAGTTGAGCTCTTTAAAGTCGATGGATTCTGATTGGCTGTCAATGTATTTAGTATAGTGATTTCAATTATATCATTCCTCTCTGTAATTATCGTGTGGACTTCCATATTCTCATAGAAACTCTATAGTTATAGTTATCATTTTTAGTGTGAACGTCCCTATACTGTGGTCAAGAAACGCACTCTCTGACATTAACTAACTAAATGACTGACTGACTTAAAACAACTATTGCTCAGTTTTAACAGATGTTTTAAAATAAAATTGTGGACTTAGTAAGTGAAAGGCAAGTGGTAAAGTTAGCAAAATGGCTAAATTTGTTTAGAGAACTTTTAAGGTGACAACAGCAACAGCACCACAGCTCAATATGTGGGAACACGTGCAAACCGCTAGGCCACTCTGACCATTTCCCAGTTTTTCTACAGAACTGAAAACACAAATATAATCTTTTGGTATATATTTACTCTTCAAGAGTCATGATGATGTGATCAAACAGTCCATTCCATGGAAACAGAGCCATTATAACGAATGGGATGGCAGCTCAGCATATAACAAAACATATGCCAAAGTAACAGTACAAGAAACAGATGCCTTAGAAAACAGAAATGTGTAAAACATCCAGCTTTGCAAAATGATTAATTCATCTGAATCATTACTTGTACTTCGATCTGGTCATGTTTATCCAACGCAGCCTCCACAGCATCAAAGAACTCCTCTTCATTGATCAGACTGTTTGGTCCTTCCTGCACAGACACGTTTAGCACAGAGAGAACATCTCAGTCTAAAATTGAGGGAGTGTGTTGGGCCACAGATGGACAGGACAGTGTAAATTAAAGGTTGTGAACTTACTTCATAGTCTGGTCCTCCATAATGAGGCTTCTTCTTCAGCTCTGTCAATGCAGCTTTGTAGGCATCTTCAGCCCGTCTTCTCCTTTCAATTTCCTTTTGAGGAAAGAATGTTACTCATAGTTTTACTATATCCAATATAAATCAATGAATTCAAGAGGATCTTAAAAGGGGTCATTACTATAATTAATAAATCATATTTTAAATGTAATTTTTTTTTTTTTTTTTTTTCAAAAGTTTGGGTCTCTACGATTTTTTTTTATGCTTTTGAAAGAAAAAAAAGTCTCTGATTCATTCATTTTAAGAAAAATACATTAAAAACTTTAAAGTAAATTTAAAAAAATAATTGAATATATTTTAAAATACAATTTATTCCAGTGATGGCAAAGCTGAATTTTCAGCATTATTACTCCAGTCTTCAGTGTCACATGATTCTTTAGAAATCATTCTAATATATGCATAATACATAAACATAATGTATAATACATAAACGTTTCTTATCATTGTTGAAAACAGTTGTGCCCATAAATCTTTTTTGTACTAGATTCTTAGATGGATAGAAAGTTCAAAAGAACAGAAGTTATTTCCGTTATTTGAAATAGAAATCTTTTGTAACATTATAAATGTCTCAACTATCAATTTTGATCAGTTTAATGCTTCCTTGCTGAAAAACAAAATTATTTCTTTAAAAATAATAATAATAAAAAAAATCTTACTGACCCCAAACTTTTAAATGGTATGGTAAATTGTCATGGATAAATGACCGTTGGGATTCTGACGTCAGAAAATAAAGTTTTGGAATGAACCATTTTTGCTGCCTAGTTTCAATAAACCTTTTGGACTTTTGGCAAGACGTTTTGAGTTCTACAACGTATATGTTTGCATACCATTATGAATTTGATTTGATTCCTCATGAATCCTCATGATAGGCACTCAGGACTCTTGCTAAACAAAGCTTGCTTACAAACAAATCCAAAAAATACCTGTTTAGGATCCAAATGGAGAATCCGGAACAGAGCAAAGACATGAGTCCACGGGCAGTTGCATGCTTCAGCTAAAGCAAACACACCCATTTCAACTCTCTATCCTATGCCATTGATGATACCATTGTGTCTTGCCTCTTTAGAAGGCCATTCATTCAACAAAGGGAGGAGCCCATAACACCCGCTCTCTAAACTTGCTTGAAGCTTGAACAGCTTGCAGAAAGTCAACCTTTAAACCAGTCAAACAAAAAATTAAAATAACTCAAATGAAGTAGGTCTTGCCAGATTAAACCTTCACTGAAACATGTTTGATCATTTGGCTAACTGAGAAGCTTTGGGTGTTGTAGACAAGTAGTTGTTGCATAATTTTGTTTAGTAAATAATAAATCCAATCTGTTCTAAAACTGACAGGCGTGTCTTTGCTAAAAGCACTGATACACCTCTACAACTGTCACATGAGACAATTACTGACAACACCCGGCTTATATGACAGTTGATAACTATCAAAAGGTGGTAATGTGACCTCGGGTCGAATATTTAGGATGCCAGCAATTTTTTAAAATGGGGGAAAAAAATCCTTCCTGCAACAGTTAGTAAAATTGTTAAATGAAAGGTAGTGTTGGTGTCTACTGAGTGGGTCTCAGTGATGATTCTTTTTTTTCATATTATTATTATTTTTTTTTATTTGGGTGTTTTTCGTGTTTTCTTCTATATTTATGTATATTGTTGGTCTATGTATGTACGCATGTTGAAACAAGCAAAAAAAATTCCCCAAGGGGATAATAAAGCAATCAATCAAAGCAATTAAACGCCAATGGCAGAGCTGAGACGAAAATGCAAACTTACATAGCACAAATGCAAGACTAAAACACGTTAAGAATAAAAACACATTTGTAAAGTGACTCTTTTAAGCACTTAAAACAGAACGTAGCATCAAATAACCAGTGAACTGGACACAAGCGAGTCAAACCTACAGTGTAGAAGCTGCTGTGCGTAGACAGAGGAATCCAGTTTTCATTAGTGCTCTGAAGCGCCACCCAGTTCTGCCACGGCTTCAACGCTGAAGAAATGTACACTGTAGACATCCTCAAAATCCAGTCGCTAACATCAAAACACACAATTCCCAAAGAAATGGGAAACTCTGGTCATTTTGCAGAAAGCTTTATTCCGTTCAAAGGACCATCCAATCCTGTTGATTGACTGAACATACTGTAAAATATGCGGCTGGAATTCAAGAAGCTGCTTCCTGGCTGATAATATAGCGGGGGTTGGACTGTAGATGGAAAAACTGGTCGGGCAAGTGCGAGCAGAAGCTTTACACTCAGATACTAATGACGATGCTGATATGAGGAATGCACGGCTTCTGGAGACCAGATGCACTTTAGTTTTAATGGATGTGTCTTTGTGACTCATCCAGTAATTAAGGTGTTATGTGGGAAGTGTATGGGAAAGTAAATAGAGCCCATATTAAGCTTGTGACAAAACTGCTTGATGCGGAATGCTTCATACGTGACAAAATGCACTCTGTGGTTTCAATACGGCAAAAAAAGCATATGGTAGTCCCAAAATTAACAATACTTCCTGTATCAAAAAAAAGAGAGAATTCTGTCATCATTTAATCACCCTCACATTGTTCCAAACCCATACTCTTTTCCTTAATAGATTAGATTAAGGTCTGTTCCTTATGCAAAGCTTTCGTATGGGTTCAAAGGACTTGAAATATAACACAGGAGTCCGATGGACTTCTTTAATGGTGCCTTTTTGGAGATGGATGGGCCGTGGTCACTGTTCGCTTTGTTATACTGGCAGAGCAATTGGACAAATCCTTTCTGACCTCCTATACACTTCACTGGTTCTCTGCAGGGCTGTGTCCTTTCCCCTCTGCTCTTCATTCTGCATACTGACTATTTCAGGTCCACCCAATCTAATTGTCATCTAATTAAGTTTGCTGATGACACCATCTTACTGTCTCTGCTTTCAGGACCTTCACAGCATCATGGTCCAACTCTTCAGGAATTTGTTGAGTGGTGTGACAACTCCTGTTTGGAACTAAATGTGAACAAGACTAAAGAGATGGTAGTAATCTTTTCTAATAAGCAGAGGCAGATGACTACGGCAGTCACTACTATCATTCAAGGAAAGCCCATAGAGATTGTTGAGGAGTACAAGCACTTGGGCACAATTTTTGAAAATCTGCTTCCAACACGGAGGAGAAACTTAGGAAATTCCAGAAGCACCGGTACCTTTTAAGGAAGCTTAGGGTGCTTTCACATCTGTAGTCCGGTTCATTTGGTCCGGACCAAGGGCGAAAAATTATACTTTGTAGCATTTTTAAGGCGTTTTGGTTCCTTTTCACACCACACTGATCGCTCTGGTCCGAATCAGTTTATGAGTTGATAAAACGAACCAAAATGCAGTCACGTGACAACATCCACATCACTCGGAACGCATTTCCATAACTGCACTTCGTTTGGTCAGAATTAACGTGCAGACAACAACACGCCGCTGTTTACTATGGAGAGACGACTGCGTGGGCTGATTGTATCCTTGGTCATATTTTATTAGTTTGTCTACACCACTTTAGACAAACAATAATATTTGAGAATGAACCGAGGATGCGGCTCGAAAATATTGTTAATAATAATTTCTATCAGGCTCCGCACCTCCTAAAAACTCCAAATTTGTCCGCGAGCTGCAAACTGTCAACAAACATTTCTCCTCATCCTATAATGCACAGCGCAGCTGACTACGGCAACTGGCTTAGTCCAAAAATGCGCAGTTTTTTGGCAGTTGGTTCTGTTCGAGGTCGGATCACGTTCTCACCACAAACGAACCGCTCCAGAGTTCGTTTGAAAGCGTACCGAGACCACCTCTTCCAGGAGGTCTCGGTACGCTTGTTTGGTCCGCGTTTGGTGCGCACCCGAGTGCGATTGCCGCATTCACACCTGCCCAAACGAACCGCACCAACGGGGAAAACGAACTCTAGTGCGATTCAACCGAACTAAACGAGGCAGGTGTGAAAGCACCCTTAGTTCCTTTGGGGATAGTAAGAACATCCTCACTATGTTCTACTACTCCTACATTAAAAGTGTCATTACATTCTCTATCGTCTGCTGGTTTAATTCTATCACCCTTAATAGAAGAGAATCACACCAAAATAGAAATGATTGGACTTTCTTTCCAAAAGTGAACAGCAAATGCCGTGCTGATTTTACAAGACCCTCCACATGTCCTGTTTTCTGAAGGCTTCGCTGTCCAGGCTGTGGGACACAATGGATGAAGGCAACCTTTGTCTAAAGTGGTTCAGATTTTAAATTCCCAACCATCTCTGATCCCCTTGTTTACCATGCCATGACTTTTCCCCCCTCTTATTTATATTTTTTAAATGGCACACACATACATATAATTTATTCATTCATTCTTATACATGGTTTGGACATGTTTTTTTAGGTATCTGACTGTAGCAGATTGTATTTAATATGTACAAATAAAGTGTTTGAAATTGGAAATTAAAAAGGATTTATTTGAAATAAAAATAGTTTTTTTTGTAACATTATAGTCCTTAAGATTTTTTGCTGCACACTACCTTATCAAGTCGTCTCTGCCAGCTCTCCTCTCGTTTGACCAAAATGTCGATGCAGTAGGACAGTGTGGACAGGATTCCTGCCGTAGTGGCTTTAAATGTGATGGCTTCACCCTTGAAATCGATGCCTACGGGAGCTTTGAGGCTGTCCACAGGGAATACTGCAGAAAAACCAAGTAAAATTCATATTAAATAGCAGCCGTACTCCAACTTAGCTCTACTTCTGAAGAAATT